>NC_090728.1:142016553-142019053 GCF_036898095.1 Palaemon carinicauda
GATTAAAGGTCACCCATGATTGGCAGAGCCAAAGGACAGTAACATTGTCTTAGCAAGCAGGATAGCGCCCCTGAGACTGACCATATATACGGTACATATAATCGGCGCCCAAGCCCCCTCCCCATCCAAGCTAGGACAAGGAAGGGCCAGATAATATCTGTTGATAACTCAGCAGGTAAACCTATAGGTTCCATCAAACCCCCCATCCTTAGCTCACAAGAATAGCAAGGTTGCAGCGACCAAAATAACTAACGAGCTAGAGTGGGACTCGAACCCTAGTCTGGCGATCATCAGGCAGAGACATTACCAAATAGGCCATCAAAGCCCTATATTCGCTATTCGATATAAATGGTTAGTTATATCAAATAGTGTTGTTTCCATGTTAGAAAAAAAAATAGTTTTCTTCAATTACAGATTGTCGGCACGATGCGATTTTTCCTTCTTTTTTTAGGGGGGGGGGGGTTGCATTGGAGGCGACGAAAGATTTCACTTTCCCAAACTGCCCGCGGGCCAATCAGGCGTAATTCCCTAGCCGGATTTTTTTCCTCTTGCTGGACGCATTGATCAAATTTATGCAATTACCAGAGCAGTGATCGCGCCTGGTTTAGCGACCGCAAGTTTTCTCATCGATTGAGGAGAACCGCGAGTTTTCCCAGAACTTTCCTAATAAGACCGCGAGCAGGTTGCACCTTTTAGGAGGGCATTTCTGAATAAAGCGTTCCAGGTAATGCTTGGTTATGGATTCGTGATATAACCAACCGATTTCTTTTTTTTTATGGTTTTACGTTTTTTGTAGAAGCAGGTATTTCATGATTAAAAAAAAAAGTATGTCATCATGTAAGGACATAGGAACATACTGACCATTGTTATTATTCAATTTTTTTACAAAATGTCATATCATGTCATTAATGGAAAGTAGCATGCACATACACTTTAAGAGAGAGAGAGAGAGAGAGAGAGAGAGAGAGAGAGAGAGAGAGAGAGAGAGATTTGTTGGGCCACACTTTTCGCAGCGAAAAATTTAATTAATGGGCTAATCATATTTATACGTTCTTTTTTAATAAAAAGCTTAGGGACTGGGAAGGATTTTATCCTTTCGATAAGTAAAAAAGCAAAGATCTAATTATTGGGAATTACAATAAATTGAACTACTATTCATATACGCCTACGGGTCGTTGATGTTGAATTGTGTTGCATTTTATATAAATACAATCCAAAGAGAATGATAATCACTAACATGAAAAAAAAAAAAAACGTTTTTCTAACCTAGTTTTTACTGATATTTCAGGATATAGATAAATGATTTTCTGTTTCATTGGAAATTTCAATATATAGATTATCTTTCTATAGTTTTCACGAATTAAAGGCTGCTTATCTTCTATATATTAATATGATAGCGTGAGTGTAATTTATTTTGTGTCACGCTTTAAAGGAAACGGAAATAATTTCATGGTATATTCTTACAAATTCACGCTTTAAAGAAAACGGAAATAATTCCATGGTATACTCTTACAAATTCACATTAAACTTTGATTACTTAACCAATGAGCATCTTATATAGTTTTCCCAATTTTGTCTTTAGCACCTGACTCTCTTTTTTAAATATTAGACAAAAAATTGAGTTTTATCAATTTCCATAACCTAGATTATAAAATTAATCTCGGGACATTTCATTCAAACATAAATAGGTTAGGAACAAGATAATTAATATTGAAAATATAATTTCGTGTAATTAACACAGGTTCCGCTATTGTTCTAAAAAATTGTGAAGAAAAGTTAGGATATCCAATAAATCTCTTGATATCATTCAATGAAGTTCAATATTTGTACTAGTTACCTCCCCAAAGGAGGTTATAAAATCGATTCGGTTTGTTTATTTACTTATTTGTATGGTTTTCTGTATGTCTGTCTGTGGAGAGGATTACGTGAAAAGTATTCGACATATTTTGACGAAATATTCACAACAGATAGATCATAGATCATGGACGATTCCATTAAATTTTTGAGATCATCTGGATACGGATTCGGATTCTAGATCCAGATTTGCATTTTTCGCTATATAAAAGATTACCTCAAAACAAATTGATGGATTTTGACGTAATTTAAACCACAGATAGATATTAGAATATTGACGACTCCATTAACCTTTGGCGGAAATCGAAAATCACTGATTGCTCTCGTTATATATATATATAATATATATATATATATATATATATATATATATATATATATATATATATATATATATATATATAATATATATATTTATATATATATATATATATATATATATATATATATTATATATATATATATATATATATATATATATATATATAATCCATACTTAAGTTTTCATTTTCATGAAAAGTGAAGTGATTGTTATAATTCCCACAGTTTCAATCCAGATTTATGATTTCGAACTAATTTGTAAAATGGAAATTCAACCAAAACATTGACAAACTCTTTTAGAGTCTCTGCCCTCTACAACATGCAT
>NC_090728.1:142024053-142031553 GCF_036898095.1 Palaemon carinicauda
CAAATTCAGATATTAGTAAGAACACTTATAATTACGATTTATATTATTCCGTAGAGTGCAAGTTATTCCCATGGAAAAGGGTATTCAATGTAATGGGCTATTTTTGCTTTTATACTTATAAGTATGAATATATATATATATATATATATATATATATATATATATATATATATATATAATATATATATATATATATATATGTATATATATATATATATAATTATATATGTACAAATATACGCATATATATGAATATTTATATATAAGTATATATACATATATATATATATATATATATATATATATATATATATATATATATATATATATATATATATATATATATATGTATGCATATATATATATATATATATATATATATATATATATATATATATATATATATATATATATATATATATGTGTGTGTGTGTATATATATATATATATATATATATATACACATACATACATACATACATACATATATATATGTATATATATATTTTTGGGCTCAAGCCATGTCGTCCTGATGGAAGTTCCTATAGGGTAGCTTCCTAGGGTATATTACAACTACGGCGATATTCCCAGAGAATTTACCTTAAGGTACCAGAATTCTAACTCCTGGAGCGAGTATCCCTCGTGAAAGGGATATCGCGACATATCAGAGGACGTATTCTAGACACGTCACATGGCAATCTACGACCTGAACAGAGATTCGTCTCGTAGGAGGGAGATTGACGAGATACGAATTCGGGAAAGAAAAAAGGGGAGCCGCTCCCAAGGCTTCCCTATCCCCCGATTCGTATGCGTGCCTGGTGCCAATCCTGGCGCCATCTGTATTTCCTTTTTGCGTAGCTTAACAACTCGGTGTTTTTTCCTGTTTTTCTCGCAAATCTTGGATTTATTCAGCTTTTCATGGCTTCTTCGTCTTCGTTGACCTCGGATAAGTTGAGTATAGTGTCTGTTATGTATAAATGTAGGCTCTTGGTAAAATTTTGAGTGATTAATAGGATTAATCTTTGATACAAGAGCCGTAGCCTACCAGAGGTGTCCTGGACACTGTCACTCGCTAGGTATAAATTAGTTAGTCAGAGTGACATTCCTGGTTGTTTTGCTTAATAAAATTTAGCTATTTAGCTTTACATAGGATTTCCTTTCGTGCTTAGTATTATTTGGCGAAGTATTCGCCATTCTGGCCTACGCTAGGCCATGTAGCCTAGTCGTTTGGTCCTAGTACTTAATGCATGATTATGGTTTTTCCGAGTGTAATTAAAATTTTATTGAAGCTTTAGGCTATATTTTATACATTTTAGACTGTGTGGAATATTTCCAAGATTGTATACGTGAGAGTTTCGGTGAATTAGGTAATCGATTCTCTTGGTGCCTAGGCTAATTGCTTATGGAGCCTTAGTATACTTTATTATACTCCCCGGTTGCTTTCTTTTCTTCGGAGAAGGTATGCAATCCCTTTCCCTCTGTTTAAGCCTTGGGCTTATCCCTAAGTGGTTTTTTCCGAATTTATTTTCGATAAAACTATACTAGGGTGTTACTGTACCTTCCTGTTCCAGCAGAGTCTGGTTCAAAGAGGGACAGAACAACAGAGTTTTTAGTCTGAGTCCGTGTTGTTTGGCTTGGGGCAGAGTCTCCCTCGCTGACCTAACACTTACAAAGGGAGCTGAGCTCCCTTAGGTCACTGTCGAAGGTTTCTGTAGTTATGATTCCTTCTTGTGTGATCGACCAGACTAAGTCCTGTTGCTGTTCTCGGGGAGGATATATCTTCCCTTGGGAGTTGCAACGCCTTCCTTGCTTTGGTGCTCTGGAAGCTGGCAGGTATTATACTACTGCGCTGGCCCTTTCCCTTAGATCTCCCTTAGGCTAAGACAGAGTTCTTGGCTGCGGGTGATCTGTCACTAAAGCAAGGTTGGCAGGACCCTCTTGTCCCTTCCCCCTCTATCTCCGTAATGGCCTAGCCATTACTGTACTGTACCTTGCCGGCCGGCAGAGCTGGCCGGCAGGGGTATTACTGTACCATATGTCATTCTACTTCTGGACCTAGTATAGGTTGGGATATGGATTGACTAAGCCCATTGCCGGCCGGCAGAGACGCTGGACGGCAAGGGTCTTATGTTTTCGAGTGCTGCCCGGACCTCTCTTGGTCCCTCATCCATGCCTGCCGGCAGAGCCGGACGGCATTGGTCAAGGAAGCCTGAATTAAGTTTCTCCCCTTCCTTATATGCACTCTTTCGGTTGCCGGGCTTGGGGGGTTGTGTACACTCTTATCCCGGCATCCATTCTATTTTCTTCTAGTGCTGTACCTGTCCCGGCTGCCGGCCTATGAGGCCGGCTGCCGGCCTATGAGGCCGGCAGCCGGGCAGGTGTAGTCTTCTGGTTCTTTTGCTGCCGGCTGGCATCGGTCTTGTACCTTTGCCGGCCGGCTTATGTCAGTCCTTGTCTGCCGGTCACCAAGAGTGTGGCCGGCAGCTGGGTACTACCTTGTGTAGTTGCTGGCCGGCAATCATTGCCGGCCAACACTGGCTGTTGCTGGCCGGCAGCTGCTGCCGCCGGCAGCTGCTGCCGCCGGCACAGGCATTTGAACCAGAGGGCTGCCGCCCTATAGCTGTTAAGTAGTATACTTTAAAGCTAATTGTGGTGTGTGCCGGCCGGCAAAGGCAGGCCGGCACACATCCTCCTATACTGTACTAGTATTCTTCTGTATAGCATATACAGTAAGAAGAAAACTATAGTAAAAGTTTAGGTACAGCACTGTATCTTCTAACACTATTGTGTTTTCTTGCACGGCCCTTTGCTGTTGCCCTCAGACAGGAAGCAGAGTTCTTCCCCGTCTATTATCCAGGATTTTAAAATCATTGCCTAGGTGTGAGCTCCACCTGTTTCCTCTGGAAACCTTGCATTGGTTACTCTAGTAGAGATAAACCATTTTGATTTTATTATCTGGAAGGCTGCAACAATGGGTTGTGAGGGAAACACAAGTGTGTGTCTTTCATTTATGAATTGTTATGCTATACTATGCATATCCAGTGATACATAGTTCACTTGATACTCATGGAAATTTCTTCTTTTTACAGGAGGACCCTCCGAAGTGCGGAAATGTTTTCTGCAATGTCCGCAGCAAGAACCTCTGCGGACATGAGTGTTGTAGGAGACACGCAGCATGCGCTGTCTCCAAGGATGATCTCCAGTATTGGGACCCTCAGGTATGTACTGTATGCACTAACCTGATTACTGAGGCTTTTGATTCCCCTAGAACGGCGGAATCAAGGGATATAGCTAGGGAAAAGCTTCGTACTTGGGTAAGGGGCTTCAAGAAGAACACCTCTGGCCCTTATCTTCCAAGTGAGAAGATGAGGGCGTATCTTTTTCCCCAGGCATCAGCTGAGGCAGTGATTCCCCAGCCTCAAGAGGAGATCCTTCAAGATCAAGTCCAGGTGGACGAGGAAGTCGCAGATGCGATGCAAGACATCCAGTTGTGTGACAGGATGTCTGACCTGGACGAACGTTTGGAAGAAGACCTCCTGGCAGAAGGTCAGGATCAAGTTCAAACCCCGGATGTCGTAGAGGATGAGGTCGACGAGGTGTCGGCTACTCCGGTTCAGATGCCGGAGCCTATCCCCTCAACATCGGCTGGCCTCCCAGTAGAACTGGGACAGGCCCTCTCTTCGATTGTTGGAATGATCCAACAAATGCAGAAGGAGAATCAGGAGAAGGCGGCTGCAATGGAACTGCGTATGCAGTCCCTGGCAGAATCACATGGGCCCCGGAAAAGGCTCAATGTGAAAGACCTTCCCATATGCTCAGATGCTAACCCATGGAGGTATGCTGAGCACATGCCGATGACGACTGGAAAGATTGTCATCTCGGATAAGCTGGGTTCAGTTCCCCTAGAGGAGGTAGAATTCTGGCCCAGCAAGGCATCATATCCGGACTGCTATGTCCGGCTGAGAAAAGAACCAGCTTCAAGGGAGGAGACAGAGCCGAAGGAGGTCATTATTATGGACCACGCTAAGGCTCAAGCCCTACTTTCATCCTCGATGAAAGAGAGGGGCTTCTCGAATTCGAAGGTAGCTGCATTGAGCAAGAAGCTCCCTTCGTTTGTGTCCTCTCCTGATAGAGCCTTCCCCTTTTTACAGAAAGGGTTTGCGGCTGTCCTAAAGGCAGTCGAGGCCGGCAAGCCTTGCCCCTCCCTGGAGGAGTGTAAACCCTTGTCGCTGGCCCTACCTATGGACCACAAAGACTGGAAGGATGTCCATCTGACATTCTCAGTGGGAAAGTTGGAGGCTGATATTGCCGGACGGCAATTCGGCGAGGACCTCCCCAAGCTGTCCGAATCTCTTTTACGAAGAGAGTTCGAGACAAAAGAAAGACTGGCTGCCTCAATGTCTCATCAGACTACTCTCGAGACGATGGCAAGTGACCCCAAGGTCCATGAAATGTTCATGGTAGTGGCTAAGTCTCACTTAGCCACAGTGACGAAGGACCTTTATAGCTTCGTCAAGGCAAGGAGAGCTTGCAGGGAGTTCGTGTTCACCGGGGCTTCGGTGAGACACGAGCCAAGGAAGTTAATCTCCTCCAACATTTGGGGAAAAGACCTTTTCCCTACCGATGTGGTCAAAGAGGTTGTTGATAAGGCCGCCGTGGAGAATAGAAATCTTCTCCAGAAGTGGGGCCTGGCTATCAAAAGAAAATCTTCCCCGGATGAGGGTCCTCAACCAAAGAGGAAGAATATGAAGACTAGGCTACCATCTCGGCCAGCCAAGCCTTATAGACAGCAACAGCAACTGCAATTGCCTTTGCCTCCAGTGCCCCAGATGGTGGCACAAACCCCGACTGCCTTTCAGTGGGTACCCCAGGCTGTGCCAGGTCAGTCAACCACATTCGCCCCAACGTTCGAAGGACAGTCTTCTTCCTTTCGTGCAAAACCTAGAGGAGCAGCCAGAGGCTCGTCTAGGCGCCCCTCAAGGGGAAGGGGATTCAGAGGTGGTCGTGGTCAGGGAGGCAAGACCTCAGGACGGCAGTCCAAGTGAAATGATACCGGTAGGAGGGAGACTGATGAAATTTTGGGATCGCTGGACCTTCGATCCCTGGGCCCAAAGCCTACTCAAGAATGGACTGGGTTGGAGCTGGTACAGCACTCCACCCCCATGCCTTCGGTTTTTCCAACACTCCACCCCCATTTTGGAGGAGTACGTTCAAGAACTGTTGGAGAAAAATGTGATCCGAAAGGTGAAGTCCATCAAATTCCAAGGGAGGCTGTTTTGTGTTCCCAAGAAAGACTCGGAAAAGCTCAGAGTCATTCTGGACTTGTCACCACTCAACAAGTTCATAGTGAATTGCAAATTCAAGATGCTAACACTGCAACACATAAGGACCTTACTGCCCAAGAAGGCATACTCAGTCTCTATAGACTTGTCAGACGCCTATTGGCACATTCCAATCAGCCGTCGACTCTCCCCCTACCTAGGGTTCAGGCTACAACGGAAACTGTACGCCTTCAGAGCCATGCCATTCGGGCTAAACATAGCCCCAAGGATTTTCACGAAGCTTGCGAGCGCAGCTCTCAAACAATTACGCCTAAAGGGAATTCAGGTAGTAGCCTACCTGGACGACTGGCTGGTGTGGGCAGCATCCGAGACCGAATGCTTGCAAGCTTCCAGTCAGGTGATCCAGTTCCTAGAGTACCTAGGCTTCAAGATCAACAAGAAAAAGTCTCGACTTTCTCCATCCCAAAAGTTCCAGTGGCTGGGAATCCACTGGGACCTTTTGTCACACAGTTTCTCCATCCCAATGAAGAAAAGGAAGGAGATAGCGGGCTCTGTCAAGAGACTTCTAGATTCCGAAAGGATATCAAGACGCGAACAGGAGAGGGTACTAGGCTCTCTCCAGTTTGCTTCAGTGACAGACCCAGTGCTAAGAGCACAGCTAAAGGATGCAACCGGAGTTTGGAGAAGGTATGCATCAAACGCGCGAAGAGACCTGAGAAGACCAGTGCCGCCTCGGCTACGTACTCTTCTCAGACCTTGGTCCCAAGCCAGACATCTAAAGAAGTCTGTTCTTCTTCAGCCACCTCCCCCGTCGATGACGATTCACTCAGACGCCTCAAAGGAGGGATGGGGAGGTCACTCTCATCGGAAAAAAGTCCAGGGGACTTGGTCCAAGCTATTCAGGACCTTTCATATAAACTTTCTAGAAGCTATGGCAGTGCTCCTTACCTTAAAGAAAGTCTCCCCGCGTCACTCGATCCACATAAGATTGGTGACAGACAGCGAGGTGGTTGTGAGATGCTTGAATCGACAAGGGTCGAGGTCACCACCTCTCAACCAAGTGATGTTAGCCATTTTCCGATTGGCGGAAAAGAAGAAGTGGTTCCTGTCGGCAGTTCACCT
The DNA here is from genome assembly GCF_036898095.1 of Palaemon carinicauda. Classification (NCBI taxonomy): domain Eukaryota; kingdom Metazoa; phylum Arthropoda; class Malacostraca; order Decapoda; family Palaemonidae; genus Palaemon; species Palaemon carinicauda. The sequence continues at coordinate 142,030,458 of NC_090728.1, forward strand.
TCAAGGAGTCCGCAATGTGACAGCGGACGCTCTATCCAGGTTCACACCGATAGAGTCGGAATGGTCCTTAGACGCAGGATCATTTTCCTTCATTCTGAATCAAGTCCCAGAACTGCAAATAGACCTCTTTGCGATGAAAGACAACAAGAAGTTGCCCCTGTACGTGTCCCCGTACGAGGACCCCTTAGCGGAAGCAGTGGACGCAATGTCCCTCGACTAGAACAGATGGTCCAGGATTTATCTGTTCCCTCCTCACAACCTTCTGTTGAGGGTCCTCAACAAACTGAGATCCTTCAAGGGGGTAGCGGCAATAGTGGCCCACAAGTGGGCGAACAGCATGTGGTTCCCCTTGGCGTTGGAACTACAGATGAAGTTCGTGCCGCTACCACATCCAGTTCTGACCCAGCGAGTCCAGAAGTCGACTGTCTGCGCTTCATTACAGAAAACCCAGACCCTGCAGCTCATGATTTTCTCGCCCTAGCGGTGAGAAAGCGCTTCGGGATTTCGAAAGCCAGCATAGACTTCCTAGAGGAATACAAGTGCAAATCGACTAGAAGGCAATATGAGTCATCTTGGAGAAAATGGGTGGCCTTTGTAAAGGCAAAGAATCCGCAGGAGATCTCAACAGATTTCTGCTTATCTTTCTTCATCCACCTCCATGGCCAAGGATTGGCAGCTAACACGATTTCAGTGTGTAAATCGGCTTTGATGAGACCCATTTTATTTGCCTTCCAGATCGACCTAGGTAACGAGATCTTTAATAAAGTTCCGAAAGCCTGCGCTAGGCTCAGACCTTCAGCACCTCCAAAGCCCATCTCATGGTCTTTAGACAAAGTTCTTCATTTCGCCTCCTTGTTGAGCAATGAAGAATGTGCGTTAAAGGATTTGACGCAAAAAGTTATTTTCCTATTTGCACTCGCGTCCGGGGCCAGGGTTAGTGAGATCGTAGCCCTCTCGAGAGAGGCAGGTCGTGTTCAGTTCCTGGATGGGGGGGAGCTGAACCTGTTTCCGGATCCTACGTTTCTCGCCAAGAATGAGTTACCCACCAACAGGTGGGGTCCCTGGAGAATCTGTCCTCTGAAAGAAGATGCATCTC
>NC_090728.1:142046553-142064053 GCF_036898095.1 Palaemon carinicauda
TGTAAGAGGGGCTCATTTCACGGGCTGAGTATCATCTCTTCAATGCACAAAGGAAAACAATATAAGAAATATAAATAAAGTTATCAATAAACTACTATATTTACTCTACACTAGCTTTGTAAGAATATATATATATATATATATATATATATATATATATATATATATATATGTATATATATATATATATATATATATATATATATATATATGTATATATATACATATATATAATGTACATATATATATATATATATATATATATATATATATATATATATATATATGTATACATATACATATATATAATGTACATATATATATATATATATATATATATATATATATATATATACATATATATAATGTACATATATATATATATATATATATATATATATATATATATATATATATATATATATATATATATATATATATATATTGCAACCACAGTACTACATTGGATCCTGCTCTCTGGTAACACTCGTTTCTTCTTTGCCTGCACATACGCAGAGTAGTTTGACCAATTCTTTTCATATTCTCTTCTGCCCTCATACACTTCGCAACACTAAGATTTCCAAAAAATTCTTCTTCGCACTGCCCTGTAATTGTTCTGTGTCCACTGTCCTCCTGGTAGGCTGCGGCAATTAGCTCTTATAGAAGGGCACTCCAAAACCAAACCATTGTTCTCGAGTGTTAGGTAGTGCCATAGCCCCTGTACCATGGTCTTCCACTGTCTTGGGTTAGAGTTTTCTTGCCTGAGGATACCCCCGGCATTTCATCTTATTTTTCTTTCTCTTATGTTTTTGAAGTTCTTGTAGTATATATATGAGAAATCTCTTTTAATGTTGTTGTTCTTATGAAAGCATTTATTTTTTTTTGTTACTCATTACCTCTCCTGTAGTTTCCTTGTATCCTTTTCTCCTGAGCTTTTGTTTCCCTGTTGAAGCCCTTGGGCTTATAACTTCCTGCTTTTCCAACTAGGGTTGTGTCTTGTCTAGTGACAATCATAATATATGCACATATATACACAAATAAATGTGCACACATACACATCTTTTAACTATTAATCTTTATTTTCTTACACTAAATACCTTTACCTCATAATCATTATATGAAGAGCATGTGGCAAATTTCATTATCTGTACTGATTATAATTTCCTGAACCATTTTATAAACAAACAATATTGAATCTTTTACCGAGTATTTGTTAGGAAGCTTCTAATTACGTTTTGGAGTTTAGTCGTAAATTAAATTTGTCCAATAAATTGTTTTCTGTCTTTTCCAAAAACCAATATTTCATTCTTAAAGAGCAATTTCGAAACAACGATCCCATAATCAGCAGCCCAATATCTCGTTTAGTTTTAGTGATGATTATCATAATGACTTTAGTTAAGGATTTGCCTCTTTATAGAGTAATTTATTATTAAATATAAGGAGCTAATGTCATTATAGTGACTATATTTCTTCACCTTTTCTGTAACAAAATATTCATCTTTTTTTTTTTCGCAAAAAAATAATATCAAAATCTAACGGATACGACATGAATATCTTAGGACGTTTAACAAGACGCACGGAAATGTTCGCCATAATCTGGCGATGTTTTGGAAGTATGATCTTTACCAGTTGAAGATGATTCAGCATTTAACTTTCGAAGTGAAAAAAAAATGAAGAGAACAATCTAGAATAGCTGGTGAAAAAAAGGTAAAATAACAAAGTATTCATTGCAAATGTATATATTTTAGAAAAAATATGAGAGTTAATAAGAACTTTACAATGGAAAATTAAATACACGGTTTATCTGTCTGAAGATCCAATTTACTAAGAAAGATTGCGTTTTACTCGAAATATATATATATATATATATATATATATATATATATATATATATATATATATATATATATATACATACAGTACATACATACATATATATATATATATATATATACATATATATATATATATATATATATATATATATATATATATATATATATATATATATATATATATATATATATATATACATATATATGCATATATATAATACTATATGAAAATGTATAGAAAAAAACAAAACGAAAATCTATGAGGTTTCTGACTTCATGACAAACACACACACACACACGTACACACACATACACACACAAATATATATATATATATATATATATGTATATATATATATATATATATATATATATATATATATATATATATATATATATATATATATATATACATTATATATATATATATATATATATATATATATATATATACATTATATATATATATATATATATATTTATATATATATATATATATATATATATATATATATATATATATATATATGTATATATATTTATATATATATATATATATATATATATATATATATATATATATATATATATGTATATATATATATATATATATATATATATATCTTGTATGTAAACCAAATATGTATACACACACACACACACACACACACACACACACACATATATATATATATATATATATATATATATATATATATATACATATATATATAGGGGCTAGCATTCGATCCCAAGTATGAGGTAGAAATTTATTTCTATTTGAACACGATGTTGTGTTGATATTTATGCACACATATATATATATATATATATATATATATATATATATATATATATATATATATGTATGTATATGTATATATATATATATATATATATATATATATATATATATATATATATATATATATATATATATTTAAAGCTAAGCTATAACCCTAGTTGGAAAAGCAAGATGCTATAAGCCCAAGTACTGCAAAAGGAAAAAAATAGCTCAGTGAGGAAAGGAAACAGGGAAATAAAATAAGAAAAAGATAGATGCTTGTGTGTTAGTGTGTGTGTGGGTTGAAAAGAGAAAACGCGCGTGCGCGCGTTACAGAGAGAGAGAGAGAGAGAGAGAGAGAGAGAGAGAGAGAGAGAGAGAGAGAGAGAGAGAGAGAGAACAATGTAGAGGAATTTGATTCCCACCTTATCGCGCCTTTCCCTCACCTGCCAAATGCTTGTATGCATTTTAAACCTTCTAAATATCTATGCACCGAAAAGAGTTTAGATACGTCAGTCAAATTTAGTCTCCACACAAACGAACAAACATTAAATATATCCTTAGTAGATTAGATACTTAAATGATTAATCTTCGGAATTTTAACATAATGGATTTGCATAATTTAGATCTTCATTGTGAATGCGACGGAATATATTTGTACACTGAGAGATAGAAAAATAATGAGAAAAGCTGTGATTTTTTTTTATCTATTTATTTATTTATTTTTTTTTTTTGATGGAATATTTATACGTTGGCGGCTTTGCAGACGAGGGAAAAAAGAGCTTATATAATAATGCGATGCCAAATATGTTTATATTTTCTAAGGAAATTAAAGTTAAACAAATAAATATATTGATATATCATAATATAATTATTTTTGGTACAACCATCACCCATAGTTTTAGCTTGAGCTAGATGTAATACTACTAAAGTTTTACCTTTACAGATTTCAAGGAAAAAGGCGATAACTTTTCAAAGCGTTTTGTTACTGTGTATTTATTTTTTTTATTTTATAGGAGATAAGATGATTACGAATTCTTTCTATCCTTTTCTGACTACTTGTATAAACTATATTGAACCTATTCAAGCAGATCTTATTGCGTTAAATTTATACCATTTAACATTAAATCTTTGCCTTTCTTTCTTTATTTATTTTATTAAAGTCAGATCACACCACTATAAAAAAAATAGAAATAAAATAACCCCTTGGAGGATTCGACGATAAAATCCTCTCATACAAACGATCACCGCTGGAGATATGGCCACTCCGAAGCTTTTGCGGTGCACTGTGAGCATTACTTATGGATGTTTATGCGTTCCTTTGTTCCCTAGCCATTTTTAGCCCCCAACTTCATCTCCTTTCACGCTGTCATTCTTTGATATTGTTGTCTTATATCATAATTGCGGATTTCCATCACCTCCCCCGTTACACCTGGTATAGGCGATACAGTATTTCCTAATTAAGATATCCGAGAAAAAAAGCCTAAAAGCAAAATATAAACGTAACAATTGGCTAAGTTTTTGTTTTTATCCACCATAGCTGCAAGTACATAACCACACCTTAATAGAAACAAGTACTTTTAAACAAATTACCATCTATTTCTGTAACATTCCATCTGAGACATCTGCAAGCAAAAATAAACAACATCCTTTACATCATGATATTTCCTGTGGATCACATTCTTGCTCAGGGAAAGGAAAGGCATCCGGAGACTCCAGTGCCTAATATGAGAAGCCTCCTCTGGAACCGGAGCTTGAAAGGGAAGATTTGGAAGAATGTGAAAGACTGTAGGGATAATGTGAAGAGATGTTTGGCGCAAGAGGATGCCTTTGATAGAAGGCATTGGAGAGGACGCATCAGGCAGCCGACCCCTTAATGTAGGTTAACGGTGGGGACGAAGAAGAAGAAGAAGAAGTAGAAGAAGAAGAAAAGAGACGAGGGAATATCGCTGCTCATAGACTTTGCATGTTTCCAGGACCAACTCTTGTTGCGTTCATGTCTTTTATGTTACTTTTTTGTTGAAAGGACAGATGAACGTTCGCGTTTATACATAGACTACCACTATACATATGCGAGCACGCAGATATTATATAGATGTATATATATATATATATATATATATATATATATATATATATATATATATATATATATATATATATATATGTGTGTGTGTGTGTGTGTGTTTGTGTGTATGTATGTACATATAAATATATATATATGTATATGTATATATATGTATATGTATATATATATATATATATATATATATATATATATATATATATATATATATATATATATATATATACACACAAAAAGTGTGTCGGGGTGTATGTGTGTGCGTGCGATTTTGTGCTGCATGAAAAATTTACTTTCAATGAGTTACAGCTTAAATTATTAAAAAAAATCATATGGGAAACTACAAGCGCTCTATTATGACCAAAACCAAATTACTTCATCAATTTCATCGTATGAATAAGAAAATTGAGTTTTCAAAAATCTCAATTCATCCTATGCAAATACTAAATTTTACACAACTTCCCCCATTTTTAGTAGACGGAAATAGGTCAGTTGATATAAAAATCGACAACTGTCTAAATTTTGCTGAAGTTAGCGACGATGTAAATAGATTTTTTCCTTCTGAAAAGGGTCATCCAGAACGATAGCTATAAATTTGATTAAAAAGTATTCCTGCCTCAAGTTTGTAAGGAGAAGAATGTGGAAGGAGAGACATTTCCCTGTGCATTTAAGAATATATCCTTGTGCTTGACGTTCCCTCTTCCAAGTATATGATGTTCTCTGTAAGAATATAATGAGTTCGTCGAGAACACTGTTTGGGGAAGAAGAACCTGATGAGATGTTCTCATTACTTTCATGATGTTCTCGTGGATTCCTCTCCCCAAAACTCTGTAGATTTGATCGTTTTTCATTTCGACAAATCATTTTCTCGGGTTCAACGAAAGGAAGCTGTGCTTATTTCAAGGATGTTATGTAAATTTTCATCCTTCAAATGCTCGATGGTGATGCTGCAAGATTTATTGGTTGCATCGTCTATTGTTTCTTGGAAACTATTATGAATAAATGAAGCAATGCACTACTGACAAGGGACTCTAGTTTTCCTTGGTTTTATAAAGAAGATGCAAATAAAGTAAATCCCAACATGGTCCAATAATGTCAGTGCTTCCTTTGCATATATACAAAAGCCACAATTATCAAATACCATTTCGTTGGCGGATTTTCCTTTCTCTAAAGATATTTTCTATTGCATAAAGGCAAAATGAATGTTGGCTGTGGGAATACTCGTATGTTAGTACAGCATTCAGGTGATGTTACTGTTGTGGGTATTCATTTTCACACTATAAAAATTGAAGCAAGGTTACTTTTAATAGTGGGATTTTAGATATTAGAAAATGTTATGTTTAGAAAATATAAGACTGATCTATGCTGGAACTCGGAATCTTATTTTTTTTTTTTTTTTTTTTTTTTTTTTTTTTTTTTTTTTTTACCAATGTTACATGATGCATCATCCTCGTCATACATCAACCATTGGTAGCGTTCAGTTTGGTTATTTCAAATATTGAATAATATCAAGTATTTTCTTTCACTATACATGCTACATTGCAAAAAGTATATTCTTATCTGAAAGTTGCATACGTTCATCAGAATAGATGGTGCGTCATTAAAATATTTTTCTTTAACATAGCTAGATTAATGTCTAGGAAAGGCTGCCAGTATGGTTCCAGAGCCTGTATTCCCATCCAAAAATTTCCCAGTAATATATTTTTTATTGCAAGTTCCACATAGTGTTTATAGGCTTCATGGTTTTATATATATATATATTTATATATATATATATATATATATATATACATATATATACGTGTATATATATATATATATATATATATATATATATATATATATATATATATATATACATATACATATATATATATATATATATATATATATATATATATATATATATATATATATATATATATACATGTACATATACATATATATATATATATATATATATATATATATATATATATATATATATACTGTATATATATATATATATATATATATATATATATATATATATATATATATATATATATATATATATATATTAGTGTGCTACTTTTATAAGCACACATTGAGTATGTGTTGTTTAAGATGTGTATAGCTGGATAACGAAGTACATCTTATTAGCTTTAAAAGTATTTATTAGTTAAAAACAACAGAGTTAAACATCTCCATCACTGGAGGGAGCTGGGTTGGTCAGATGACCAATTCTGGTGAAGTATAGATATGAACTGACTAAATTATCGATATCACAGATATCGTATGCTTAGTTTATATAGGAGTTTTGTCACAATCTCGGAAGACACCTGCATCCGGTGACGTCACAAACTTTCACACGCTGATGCTTGGTGTTGACGCTTAAGAAAAATGTCACATTGTTGAGGCTGCATTGTGCGTCCTGTTTATGATTTGAATGACTACAGCAAGTCCCACGGCTAGCATCTTCATCCAAAATGACATATTACGTCATGTGTTTTAAAATGTAATATTAACTATTTTAACTATTACATAAGCTCAGCCAGCTATCTCAAGTTTTTCACAAAAAATTAACAACAAGCTAAAACATGTTTACTAAGTGTGACTGGACATATGTATTATTCTTTCTTTAACTTTAGCCATAATCAAACGAGGACGAATGTCCAAATAGGCACATTAAAAATAATAACAATAATGCATATGAAAAAGATATTACCAAAGCAAAGAAAAAAAATGCATGATAGAATAAAGATCATATATATGGTACATTGCTAGCAAATGATTATATGGTACCAAAAAAAAAACTACTGACTTACATACGATTCGGTAACTTGTTAAAGAATAATTGTTACCTTTGTCAGAAACATAGATTAACATAATACGGTAACTAATAAAAATATTTGTTACCTTGGTAAAAATTCAATTTTTTTTTTTAGTGCACAAACACGAATTCCTAATACGTACACGTACCACGTTATCGTACATATATATATATATATATATATATATATATATATATATATATATATATATATATATATATATATATATATATATATATATATATATATATAGGGCTGATATATTTTATTAGATGCCCATAGATTCTGTTATATATTTTTTTTCTCTCTTTTCTTTTTAACCTTCCGGCTTATATATTTTTATTAGATGCCGAGAGAAAAAATGATTTATATTTTTTTTTTTTAAATGTTGTTTTAAATGTATTTTTAACAATGCAATGTAGATAATTTCTTCAATTACATATTACTAGCGTACTAACAGCTTTTCTTACAAACTCTTTCCAACAATTTACTCCTTTAGCGAATGAGGTGGCCACTTCAAATGGCTTTAAACTGAATTAAATACGGAGTATTGTCTGGACAAGGCGAAACATTCTTTTGTAGCTGCCTGGTGTGCCGTAACCTACGCCAAACAAGGATGTTCACGGCGATAAATATCACCACCGTGAAAGCCAGACCTGCTAGTAGTATGGGGTGAAGGATTTCCTTATAAGTCGGTGACAGGTGGTCCCTTTCGGTAAGCTTCATCAACCGCTTTGCAACCTGTCTGTTATACGGGAGAGGGAGTGCTGGCATTGTAGAGGTCCACGTGAAGTTTGCGAAGTAGGCTCGTTCTCTGATGAGTGTCCGTAGACCAGTCACCATGAAATTAGGGGAAGTCCCGATACAACCATCTGCTGCGACGAAGATGTGGGTGAAGGACGTGGATCCGTCAGGGCATGATACATTGAAGCCGTCCTTGTCGTATCGTATCCACGAGCCATTGTTCAGTCTGCAATTGAACTCATTATTGTCAAAGGGATAAAGCTTATCCAGACAATTTTCACTTGTATGGGAGAGAGCACTGTCTAGCACTATACCTAACTCGCATGAATCCATTAAGTTTTTATGGAATTCAAATGAGTCAGCTGTACATATTTTTCTATCCATTGCGTCTGAACAGTGAGTTAATTGATTTAAGTCTTTAATGACCGTATATGTTTCCTTGTCTGGGGAAATCAATACGTGTCCTGTCAAACTGGATATTACTGGATTTGAGTGATTCGTCATGAAAGTCGGAAATGGTGATATCCTGTAAGATTGCCAGGCATCAGAAGAATCAAAGGGAATTGTAATCATAATCTTGTTATTATCAACGTTTACTGTAATTAGGCTGTAATAAAATTCTAACCTATGTTCGTCTAACAAAGGAACATAGCCTAGTTTATCCCTTCCGTTCTCCAGAATTAACTTTAAGTAATTTATAGGCAACAAATGGGGCGACAGTACACCTTTAGTTGCTAACGTGATAGCTTCTACATAATCCTTGGATTTCTCAATGAAATGTGCAATTCTGTTATGTATGTGATCTATCTTTGAATCATAATACGTTAATGTTGCCAACAAATCCTGTACTTCCATAATCTGAATGATATTATTTGAATGTTCATTTACTAAATCCATAATCTTATTGATTGAAGCTAACTGATTCCTTAGTTCTGAAATAATCAATTCATCTTCATGAGTCAAGAACTCAATTTTCTTATTTTGATTACTAATTTTAAGACGATTGGAAATTCCTAAACCTAAACTTGCAACAGACCCAAAGATGTTTAATGCAGCATAAATAAACGGATTTCGTCTTTCTTTATGTTCGTGTCCTACAGTCCACATCAAAAGGTCATAAGCCAAAGATCCTGTCTCGTCAGTCTTATTTTTCAAGTCATCAGATAGCATCTCTGCAACTTTTAATGTTGATCCGAGCAAACTCTCTGTAGTCAAATGAAAATGTCTTCTATGCAACTCATCTAATGATGCAGAAAAACTTGAAATGGCGGTTCTTACGCTAGTGACATCATTCTCTTGAAGAAAAATTGCTTGCATATTCACTTCTACAACTACGTTGGTTGATGTAATAAAAACGTCTTCTTGTCTTTCAACTATAGTGCCATATTTAAAATTTATACTTTTAGTTTTAGAGCTCATACCACACGAGAAAAATGTCTGAGCGAACAATATCACTCCCAACAACAAAAAATTCATCTTGGAAACCTGTAACGAGAAAAATATATGTAATTACTCCTGTATTAAAAAGAAAACTTTTAATCACATAAAATAAAAAAAAAAATTTCCCTCACTTCTTTTCCTCTCTTTTCTTTTTAATTTCTTAGGTGAGCCAATGGTACTATTCTCTCATCCGTGGGTTGGGATACGTTTTGAACTCTAAACCTATTGGCCGTTAATGTTTCCAAAATGTTAAATGGGCCTTCAAACTTAGGTGTTAGTTTATAATTGAGCCCTTTTCGTACATTGATTTGAATATATACGTTATCACCCACGGTATATGTTTTAGTTGGTTTCGCTGTTTTATCATGATTCCTTTTCATTATGATTTGTGATTCTTCTAAATTCTTTCGAAGGATATCATATCGACTTATACTTGCATTTATACAATCTTTTAAAGGATTTGATAGATTAGTTGTAGGCGTTAATACATGGAAAGGCGTTCTAACTGGGGTACCATACAATGCTTCATGCGTTGACATTTTAATTGATATATGATATGAATGATTCAGAGTATTCAGTGCCGCCGGTATTGCAATATCCCAGTTGGGGTCTGATCCCCCTAGTGTTACTCTTAATATAATTAATATCTTCCTATTTGCTGTTTCCACTAGCCCATTCGACTCTGGGTGATATATCATGGTATTTATTTTCTTTATGCTGAGGAATTCACACAATGAGGTAAGAAAGTGATTATTAAATTCACCACGCAAGTCTGAGATTATCATGTGTGGAATTCCATGTTTACAAATGTAACACTCGTAAAACTTCCTAGCGCATTCAATCGCAGTTTTAGTTTTAAGCGCTATTAGTTCTGTATATCGAGTTAAAGCATCTATAATTACTAAGAGGTGCTTATTTCCTCTGTCTGACTCGTAAAATCCTGTTAACAAATCTAAATGTATTCTTTCAAAGGGTTGATTGGGCACAGGATAAGCTCCTAGGCTGACAGGTGTTTTCGTATGCCCTTTGTTTTCCTGACATGTGCGACAATTAGCTATGTGTCTTTTTATATCTGTAAGCATCGTATGCCAATAAAACAATGATTTGGCTTTCTGTGACATTAATGAGAACCCCGGGTGTCCATGTAATGGATTTGAATGCAACCAATTCAGGACAGTGGAAATAAGTGAGATTGGTACTACTACCTGGTCGTTAGTTACATGTGGTGTATTGCGGGTTTTCCTTGTCACAGTCCTACACAGAATATTATCTTTGATTATATAATTCTGCTGCTTATACTTTATATATTCCTTTTCCTTATGATTGCCTTTCAAAGCATTTATAATTGTTTCTATTTTCTGATCTTTTCTTTGCTCAGTCTGTAACAATTCAGCGCTCCAGCCTAAATCTTCTTGTCCAGATATCTTTTTAATAATAGGCATGGATGTTGATATATCTATTAATTCAGCTAAAGGCTCCGTACAAGATGACACGGGGTTGCGTGATAATGCATCCGCAATGATATTTGCTTTCCCAGGTAAATACCCGATTCTTGCGCCAAAATCTTGAATGATCAAATGCCACCGAGTTCGTTTAGGGCTGTGGTTGAAGCCTTTAAAGAACTCTGTTAGTGGTTTATGGTCAGTAAGAACCTTAACGGGATAACCGTAAATTATGAACTTAAAATGCAGTAGCGAATTAACAATAGCTAGCCCTTCCTTGTCTATTACTGCATACTTACTTTCTGAAGTTCTCAATTTTCGAGAATAGAAAGCTATCGGGAAAATTTTTTTATCATATTGCTGAAGCAATACCCCTCCTACTCCTAAGTCTGAGGCGTCTGTTGCAATGAAGAATTCCTTACCGAAGTCAGGAAATTTTAAGATAGGAGAACTACACAGTTCATCTTTCAAAGTATTAAACGCCTGTTGATGTTGCTCAGACCATATGAAATCTACGCCCTTCTTCGTAAGATCAGTTAAAGGAGCGGCTATTATTGAATAGTTGCGTATAAAACGCCTGTAATATCCACTACAACCCAGAAATTGCTGTATTCCCTTGACATTAGTAGGTATGGGAAAATTACGTATAGCCGACACCTTATCATGGACTACTTTAAGACCTTGGCTTGACACCATGAAACCCAAATATATTAATTCTGTTTTGAAAAATTCACACTTACTAATCTTTACCCTTAAGTTATGTTGTCTTAATCTCTGTAGTACTAGTTCTAACTTACGTAGATGTTCTTCTAAGGTGTTGGAAAAGATTACAAGATCATCCATATAGGCATGCAATATATCCCCTAACAAGTCTCCAAACACTATGTTAATCATTCTTGTAAATGTTATAGGAGCACAACGTAAACCAAAAGGCATCTGTAAAAATTCATAATGTCCCCTGGCTGTACTGAAGGCTGTGTATGGGATACTATCTTCTTCTAATGATATCTGGTGAAAGCCTTTAAGTAAGTCCAAACTGGTAAAATATTTATTCTGGCCTAACAAAGACAAAATATCGTCAGTACATGGCATCGGGAATCGATCAGGGATCGTTTCCTCGTTTAGACGACGAAAGTCGACGCAGATACGCCATGTTCGATCTTTTTTCGGTACAACTATTAAAGGAAAATTATAAGGGCTGTTTGATTTCCTAATGACTCCTTCTTCTAGCATTTTACCTACTTCATCATTTATTTCATTCTGGAATTTCATAGGGAGTCTGTACGAGGGTACATAGATAATTTTTTGCTTGTCCTTTAACCTTATTTGATGCTCGATCACATCTGTTTTTCCTAAGGATCCATCCGTAGTGGAAAAAACATCATGATATTTAGTTAAAAGTTCAAAAATTTTCTGCTGAATTTCTTCGTCTTTAATGTCTTTATTGATTTTATTTTTAATAGATCGCAAAAGGGATTCATCCGCAACTGATTGAGAGTGATTGATTTCAGCAACGGTAAGAATACGATGTTTATAAACTTCTACATCCAAGATATGTTGATTTTTTGTGAATTACCAAAGTGTTATTTAAATGATTACAGACTTCAATATTACATTGTTGATGTGAGCCTACTGTATAAATAGCTTGTGTGACAGACAATCCGTAAGTTTTCAAAGTATCGGAAAGGATTAATATTTCAGATCCCGGTAATGTTTTCTTTATTTGCACTATTAAATTCGAAGGTACGTTTGGTTCGATAGATTGTGTGCAAGATGATATTACGGGTGAACGAGAATTCTGCTGGGTCGCGTATATTATTTCTTTATTAGTGAGACAAGTTATTGGTTCTTCAACGTACGTTACGGTTACATTTGTCGTCTCCTTTTTATCCAAAACTGATTTTAAGGTATTAGAAGACTTATAGAATTTCCCTTTGATATACACGCCGTGCTTGGCAGGGGCTAAGATAATGTTTTGATTTCCCATAGATGGGTATCCTATAATTACAGCTGGATACATATTAATGTTTTTTACAACAACAAATGTCTCGGCAAACGTGCGTTTACCGACTTTGAACTGAACATGAGTTATGCCTATGACATTTAATTCATTATTTCCTATACCCGAAAGTCTAATTCCGGATTTTTCAATCGGAAAGTTTGAAAACAACAAATGATGTGTCTTCAAATCCATGATATTACGTGGACTACCAGAGTCAAAAAATAACGTAAAGGATTTGTGTTCTAAATTTACAGCATATAAGGTTGGCAGTAACTCATTTTGGCTTATTATTGTATGAATTCGTTGCAAATCTACGGGAGCATGCACTGTACTTAATTCGGCCGTGTGTTTCATAGGAAAATCTATTGTCTCAAAATTATCTGATAAAACATTAAATTGATTATTCAATACTATTGATGTTGACATGAATGACCTTGACCCAACATCACTCTCTTCCCCTCTAGAGTTAACTATGTGGTATTTGCTTTGCTCTGCACATTCTGAAAATTAGTCTGACCTTGCGAGGTCTGGTTTGACAACCCAGGCTCAGCGATATTCGAAGAAGTGTTTGTTTGTTTTGGACTCTGAACTGCATTGACATTTGGTTGTTTCTTCTTATTGTTAAAATGAGGAATTTTCTTTTTATTTCCATATGGAACTGACTGTGGAATTGACTGTGTATTTCTGGGATTCTGTTGTGTCTTACGCGAGTAACATTGGCTATATGAATGGGTTGCACTGTTGTGAATCGAGCAGAATTTCGTTCTGCAGTCCGCGCTTAAGTGACCTTGACGTTTGCAGTTATAACACGTCATTCCCGCTACTTGACTGCTAACTACGTTCACTGTTTGTGGCTTTGTTTCATTCTTTGCAAAAACTTGAGTTAACACGGGATCGAGATCTGGACACTTAGACATGTGTTTCTTTATCTGTTTATAGACATCCAATTCCGTACTTGCAGGCGTTAACTTCTTATCAAAACACCGCACTAAAGCTTCAGGCAACATAAGTGTCATGCAAGTTAAATACATTAATCGTAAAAAATCTTTCACGGAGATGTTATCGCTAGTAACCCAAGTGGAATGACCTAAAATGTCCTGATATTCATTAAGCCTATCGGCTATGAGAGCTGCTCCCTCAATAACATTAAGCCGATTCACAGTGGCTTGATTAAGTGTATTTCGTAACGTTAATACTACATCCAAGGCTTCCTCACCCCCATAGACCGCGCGTAACCTAACTTTGAAATCATCCCAGGTAACTGCTTCTTGAAATGAAACACCTCTTAAATACGCACTCGCATCCCCTTCAGAAAAATCTATAAAACTTTTAGCTTCTTGTAATTGTACAAAAGGGTCTACGATTTGTTTGGCATTTAAATGGGCATCGACGGATGAAATCCATGACTCCACATTTTGTGGCAAGAACCCGTTGACCCGACCCTGAAAAGGAAGGATTGCTTACCTGGCATTTACAAGCGTCACAATTGGAGGAGGATTAGTCTGGCCTACACCACTAGGTCCAGGGGAAGGGCTCACAGGGGGAGTCATGACTGCTGTATTTCTTTTCCTATCTCTTCGACCCCTTGCAATTCTATCAAAATATCTATATGAGTACAGACGTCCACTGCGTAAACGCATATGTATAACAAAATTCCCCAAACAATACTACTAATCCCAAAACATTTCCCGAGAATTTCTGAAAGAAAAAGGAATTAGCACAAAGAGAGAAAAATTCCAGATGAGAATTCGGAGTTGAACACAGTTTCCTTTATTGAACGGAAACAAAAGATTAGCAATTCACTCACCCCAGTAATAATCGACTAACGACTCGTGATAACTACACTTCACTGCCCAAACTGGAATGAATTCAAAAACTTGTACTTAGCTTATATATGGGTCTGTGTGATGTCGACACGTCCTCTCTCTCTCTCTTGATGTTTTGTTAGCGATGTATCGTTCGAGTTTCTTGTTGAATGTAGTGCTTCCTGGGTATGTTTTGCAATTGTTGAACGCCAGTCCTTGGGTTTCCTAGGATGTTGATTGAAGATCCAGTTTGTATTCATAACATTCCTTAATGTTAACTATTTCGATGGACTATAATACTTAGTCAAAATTATAGATTCATGTAGATAATGTTGAATTCTTGAAGATCTTTCTCTGGTTTTACAGCTTTTATTTTGAAGTCTTGAAGATCTTTCTCTGGTTTTACAGCTTTTATTTTGAAGTCTTGAAGATCTTTCTCTGGTTTTACAGCTTTTATTTTGAAGTCTTGAAGATCTTTCTCCAATTCTTAAGAGTTTAACCGCTGCCACCATTTATTAGTGTGCTACTTTTATAAGCACACATTGGGTATGTGTTGTTTAAGATGTGTATAGCTGGATAACGAAGTACATCTTATTAGCTTTAAAAGTATTTATTAGTTAAAAACAACAGAGTTAAACATCTCCATCACTGGAGGGAGCTGGGTTGGTCAGATGACCAATTCTGGTGAAGTATAGATATGAACTGACTAAATTATCGATATCACAGATATCGTATGCTTAGTTTATATAGGAGTTTTGTCACAATCTCGGAAGACTCCTGCATCCGGTGACGTCACAAACTTTCACACGCTGATGCATGGTGTTGACGCTTAAGAAAAATGTCACATTGTTGAGGCTGCATTGTGCGTCCTGTTTATGATTTGAATGACTACAGCTAGTCCCACGGCTAGCATCTTCATCCAAAATGACATATTACGTCATGTGTTTTAAACATGTAATATTAACTATTTTAACTATTACATATATATATATATATATATATATATATATATATATATATATATTTATATATATATATTTATGTATATATATATTTGTATATCTATCTAACTATCTATCTATCTATCTATCTATCTATCTATATATATATATATATATATATATATATATATATATATATATATATATATATATATATATATATATATATATATATATATATATATATGTGTGTGTGTGTGTGTGTATTTGTATATATACGTATCTATATACGTATATATACGTGTTTATATATATACATATATTAATATATATATATATATATATATATATATATATATATATATATATATATATATATAAAGTTATTTCAGATTCATGTTATATGTGAAACTCCATTGCTACAGTACAGATCGTAAAATATGTTGCAGTTTTGTTTGTTATGCTTCATACTGATTATGCTTGAAATTGAAGATACTTTACAGCGGTAACTAATATTATGTTTATGCAAATCTAGTTATTTGCTTACTTAATTAATTAATCTGCT
Organism: Palaemon carinicauda; assembly: GCF_036898095.1. NCBI lineage: Eukaryota > Metazoa > Arthropoda > Malacostraca > Decapoda > Palaemonidae > Palaemon > Palaemon carinicauda. The sequence goes on from NC_090728.1 coordinate 142,063,008, forward strand.
ACTTATATATTCATTTACTTATTTGACATTCAATTTCAGTTTGTCATTTATTCCTATATTTCTATTTAAAAATAAGTTTTTTACATGTGGAACATTAGGATGAATGCATAATTCTAGGCATAATATTACTGCAAGGATGTTGACTGATTGGTGGTAACGCAGGAATCGGAGACAGTGTTGCAGAAACACCTTTGCTCGGAATGAAAACTGCTGCGTTGGGTTTTTGAGTTTGGATTTTGAATTGGTGTCTGAGTCTCGTCGCAATAGTGATAATTTTATTGTGCTTTTACAATTGGAAACTTTTTTTTTTTTTTTTTTTAAAGAGATCCCACTATTAAGATTTGGTGCTTAGGTTGATGTTTTAGAATTATTATTCAAGATATTTTTAAACAATTATGAATTGATGATTTTTTATGAGTTTTTCATTGGATTCAGGAGCTCGAATGACGACCTCTAAATTGGAATATTGGAAATTCAGATGAATGTCTATATCTTATGTTTCAAAAAGTTTTTTTTTTAATGAAAACAATTTGTTTCATTGTTAAAAAGTATTTTTTTAATAAATTTGCGAAAGCAACTTTTTTTTTTAACTTTGGTAGGCCTACCTATTTATTACCTTTGTCTTTGAAAAGTCCAGGAAATCTAATTATCTTAGTTTACCATATAATTATACCATTTTCTCTGATTTTCTGAAAACTATTATTCGTTTTCTTTTATTCTAAATAAAAGTTTGGTAACGTCTCTCTAAGGTATGATCTTATTTATTTGTCTCCTCGTTTATATATTTTCAATTTTTATGTTACGATTAAGCTGAAAGGTTGATAAAGTGTCAGATACGACAACTTGATAGGCCAAAGGAGTACCATTGGCCCAGAAAAACTCACAGACGAGAATATATTATAATAGCCAGTCTTGCTCAAGAGTGCGCATTTGAATTATGTAGCTTCATGACCCACTAACTATGGAGTATGCGTAAAGAATAAGGAGCGACATTTTTCCATTATAAGGAAGGGGCTCACCACTCGTAAGTAAATAACCGTGAATTA
>NC_090728.1:142068202-142070702 GCF_036898095.1 Palaemon carinicauda
TATTTTATTTTTTCTAAAAGCAACTTTAAACAAAATTCTCTTCAAAGTATTCCTTATATAAAGCACTATAAAGGAATGATTGTTATTCATAAAGATTCTCTCTCTCTCTCTCTCTCTCTCTCTCTCTCTCTCTCTCTCTCTCTCTCTCTCTCTTCTCTCTCTCTCTCTCGTGAAAATGCAATTTCATTATTCCATTCAAAACATACAGCTTTAGTTAAAACTCAAGACCTTGCAATTTTCTGTTTAATCTCTGAATATTCTTCAGCTTTCGGAGTACTGACGATATTAATATTCTCAAAGTTTCAGTAACTATCCATTTCAGAGATTGATGTATCGTCCCCCCCCCCCCCCCAAAAAAAAAAAAAAAAAAAAAAAAAAAAAAAAAATAATAATTCAACAGCATTTTTCAGTTATACCAAGAGATTTTAGCAAATCGTCGACATAATGGAGATTCATTAGATGTATTTCCACGGAATAGACGCATTGCACAAGATAGCTTTACAATGTAAATTGAAACTAAAGCTTTCCAAAATGAGGAAAGTTAAAATGTTGTAATTTATTGAAGAGAATCGACATGATCTAAATTAGATTTCTTTTTCAATCATTATTATAAAACTTATACCATCAAAAGTTTTGGCTTTGTTCTGATGCTGTTCCTCTGACCTTCAGTAATATCATCTGCATTACGTCATGATAGGATTTTAAACGTGTACAGCAGTATAATGTAATTATCAAGGATTGTTTACACTAATTAAATCATCCCATTTCCTCATATTCAAATCCTGTATATCACGAGAGTGAGTAGTTCATTAAAATATCTTTCTTTTCTATGATTATCCTGTAAACCTGAACCGTGTATCAATTTCAGAATATTAATGCATCAGCATTTGCAATTAAGAGCATAATTGTTCTAATATTAACTAGGATTTGATAACATAAGTGGAAAATATGGATTTATGAAAACGAGCGGAAATTATAGATTTAATGTTACAGTTCAAAAAATCTTAACAGAAATAGATTCATGGCCTTCAGTGATAGAATTAAGCCTTTCCTGTATAATATTTTTCAATGATAATTATGATAATATCCTCTAAATTGTACTTGATCATACGATCATTAATTTGTATTTTCAAAGTATTGTTATGTGAGCATAGGTACGCCATACAGAAGCGATTCTAAAACAATTATTTTTACAATTATTTAAAGTCCTTGGTAGAATCTTTGACGAATGTTTTCAATCTCTGGGAGCTGTATTCCCTAACTAATCTTTTCTCAAGTTATTTCCCGAAATTCCTATGGATATATTGATTTTCTGATTGATTGGCTCCTTTAGACTGGCCTCACTGCAACAATGGTTATCGATGCTAATTCAGTCTTTAGTTATTGACAACTTTGATATGATTTTGCCATCAAGAAAAACACGATTATCCACGGTAAAATTTAAAATTTCACCTTACATTTGAGAAGATTTACATTATTTTACTCTAAATAATTAAGTTATAGTCATTCTATCTCGTTATAACACTCTCCATGCTTATCAGAGGAATGTTGAAACAATTCATATGAAATCTGTATAAATCGGAAAACATTATTTTTACTTGTTTTAACAGCCAACTACTCGTAATGGAAAATGTATACGTGTCAACTACTTCAAAAGGAACACTTATTTTAAACTATCAAACTATGACAACTCAGTAACCAGGATGGTGTTCCAGTCACTCATACACAAAATGCCTTTATAGAGTAACAGTTGTATAGCCATAATTATAAACAATCCAAATTGGACGATGGGTTTGTCGGTATTTCTGTTACTAAAAGAATGAAAAAAAAAATAGATAAATAAATAAATAAATATCGGAAGCATATTCACAAGCAATGACTACTGTGTTATGTTTGTTGATCGTATAATTTAGTCACCATTATCCAAGTGAAAAGAAATAGCGTTTAATGAAAAAAAAAAAAAAATACTTCGACATTAGATGTAGCTAGAAACTGCAACAGCCATAGTACACCTGATATAGAGTTTTAAAAAAATTGTCCAGGTTTTCTCATAAAAGACCAGAAAGAGTTTCAGAAAAATAATTAAGGCTAATGATGCTTATAGTAGCATTTGGAAGAGAGGAGAGAACAGATTTTCTTGTAGATTCTTTATATGCTTGAGGTAATCATCGAATAATATTCCATTAATGTAACAACCTACTATAGAGGCATACTGTATTTATTAAAAATATTAGAATTCATGTATCTCATTATAATCAGGTACAATAACGACCAATTGATCAAGAACTGTTCATTGCATTAAAGTTTTATTTTATTTACCTAACATGATTGACAAGGCCAACTCACTGTAACATTGAATGCCCCGGTAAATGATATGTCAGTGAATGCATAGTATTATTAAAGATTGAAGAATTCATTAAAACCAGGTATACAATGGGAATTGATAAAGTCTAATGCTGCCTTTGCATATAAAATAGAACTAAGCGAGAAAAGCATGTAA
>NC_090728.1:142073202-142078202 GCF_036898095.1 Palaemon carinicauda
TATATGTATATATATATATATATATATGCATTTATAAATGTATGGTTTATATATATATATATATATATATATATATATATATATATATATATATATATATATATATATATATATAAATATATATATATATTTATATATATATATATATATATATATATATATATATATATATATATATATATATATATATCTATGTATATATATATATATATATATATATATATATATATATATATATACATTTATAAATGTATGGTTTATATATTTATATATATATATATATATATATATATATATATATATATATATATATATATATATATATATATATATATAAAACATACATATATAAATGTATATATATATATATATATATATATATATATATATATATATATATATATATATATATATAGATATATATATATATATATATATATATATATATATATATACCATACATTTATAAATGTATATATATATATATATATATATATATATATATATATATATATATATATATATATATATATATATATATATATATTTATATATATATATATATATATATATATATATATATATATATATATATATATATATATATATATATATATATATATATATATATATATTGTACCAACCGTGTGTCACACGATTGTACATAATTCATTTTGTATATATTATGCTTGTATCTTCGCTCTTCCCTCGCACTAAAAAGAACCAGAATAAACATGTCTGTGTTTCTCCTATGTAACATTGTCTGTTTCTCGAACATGTAATTTCCTGTTGCCTTGAGGTTTTGTATTAAAGGAGAGTGTTCTATAATAAATTAACTCAGTTGCTTTCACACTACCTTTGAGTTCATAACCTTCTCTCGACACGTCACATTGGTGACCCCGGAAGTCGACTCGCTCCCACCGCTTTCCACACCCACTCCCCTCGCCCCTCCATCGTTGGTACTATGGCGGATTCTACAGAAGTTGGCGCTGCGGCTGCTCCATTGAAACTTTCATCGTTCGCCAGCGGAGAGGCGTTTGCTTGGTTTCAGCGCGCAGAAATCTCGCTCAACCACCAAAGCAGATTATGTTCTCGCGGCGATACTCGAGGACACCTTCCCGGGAATATCCGACTGGTTTTGTGAACAAGGAGACACCCCAATAGCGCATGACGCCCTCAAAACATACCTTCTGCAGTAGTACTCGCCGTTGCCAGTCGCCCGTATAGCAAAGCTTTTTCAGCTCTCGCAACAACCGTTGGGGGACCAAAGGGCTTCGCTTGCCCTCAGGGAAATGACCAGTATCGCTCGCCTTCAACCTGCCGCGGACTACTTCGTGCCCTTTGGATACACCGTTTACCCGGACCTATACGCGCTGCCATACCCGATGTCGATAGTTTACCCATAAAGGACTTGATGACCAAAGCCGACACCCTTATGGACAGCCACTACCAGACCTCCATCAACGCTCCACTCCTGACGAACAGGATGCCTATTCAACGTCAACCGAAGCCGACATGAATGCCGTAGGACATACACGCCTACCCCATGACATGCCGAAGCAGCGACAAAGCCGCCCACCACCCACCAATCGCTCGCGCCCCAACAAACGACTTCTACAGCCACTTACTACCTCCTATCCGCCGAAGTTCTGCTACTACCACTTCAGATTCGGGGCAACTGGGAAGAAATGTGCCGAGGATTGTCAGTGGCCAAAAAACGTGTAAGTAGGCCATCGCTCGTGGCGGTGGCCTCCCATGTTTCTAATCTTTTCTTTTTATATGATGCAGGACTTGATAACCAAATCCGACACCCTTATGGACAGCCACTTCACCACCTAAAAGACCTCCATCAACGCCTCCAATCCTGACAAAGAGGACACCAATTCAACGTCAACCGAAGCTGACGTGAATGCAGTATGACACACACGCCTAACCCGTGATGTGCCTGAACAGTGACAAAGCCACCCATCACCCACCACTCGCTCGCGCCCCAACCAACGACTTTTACAGCCACTTACTGCCACCAATCAGCCGCAGTCTTGCTACTACCATTCCAGAATCCGGGCTGCTGCGAAGAAAAGTGCCAAGGATTATCAATGGCAAAAAAAATGTGTAAGTAAGCCATCACGGTGGCCTCCCGTGTTTCTTAAACTTTTCTTTTTACATGATGCTTGAACGGGCGTGCGATTTTTGGTAGACACAGGTGCTTGTTGTTCTTTTTGCCAAGGAAACTCTTCAAGACACGACGTAGTCTGTCTACATCTGCCGACGTCCGCTTGGTAGCTGCCAACGGATCTGCGATACCCACCTACAATTACGAGAACCTCACATTATCGTTCGGAAACAGTAAATTCGATTGGAAGTTTCTCGTTGCTGACGTCAAATTGCCAGTCCTCGGTGCGGATTTCTTCTCTCATTTCCCCCTTCTGGTCGATGTTGCCCACCAACGATTGGTCAACGCAGACTCGTATTTGTCGACGCTTCTTCAACCCGCCCCCATCTAACCTCGCTCTCCACATTAGCGCACCCACGGATGCCTACGCCCACCTCCTCACGTCGTACCCGGAAGTTTTCCGTCCAGAACTTCGCCAAACGCCCACGCTTCCTGCCAAGCACGGTATTTATCACCATATGAAGACGACGGGACCCCCAGTCTTCGCAAAATTTTGACATTTAGCACCAGAACGATTGGCAGCCGCCAAACAGACGTTCGCCAAAATGGAGGATATGGGCCTTTGCCAAAAGGCCTCCAGCCCATGGTCATCACCCTTACATATCGTTCTGAAGAAAGACGGCTCCCTCCGTCCGTGCAGGGATTACAGGAGCCTGAACATGCAAACAGAACCGGATCACTACCCCCTCCCAAACATTGCCGACGTGACCTCCTACCTGCACAAAGCAAAGGTTTTCTCTACGCTCGACCTCCTGAAGGGGTATCATCAGGTGCCTATGAACCCAGATGACATCACCAAGGCTGCCATCACCACTCCGTTTGGTACATACACCTTCAATTAATCCTGTTTTAGCCTTCGTATTGCTGGGGCCACGTTTCAACGTCTCATGTATGGCATCTTAGGGGACCTCCCTTTCTGTGTATGTCATGTGGACGACATACTTGTGTTCTCCTCCTCAAAAGAGGAACACCTCCGTTACCTGCGCATCGTGCTCGACCGCCTGCAACAAAACGGCCTTGTAGTTCGGTACGACAAGTGTACCTTTGGCGCCAACGAAGTGTCGTTCTTAGGGCACCGCATCACTCCGGAAGGAGTCCATCCCCTCCCTGAGAAGGTAGCAGCCGTTCAGAACTTCTCCGTGCAGGAATTCTTGGGCATGATCAACTATTATCACCGTTTTCTGCCAGCCATTTCCGCCACTCTTGCTCCCCTCTACGCCTCTTTCAAGGGCAAGCCAAAGGACCTGAAGTGGGGTCCCCTTCAAGAAGCAGCCTTCTGCATTGCAAAGAAGGCCCTATCAACTGCTGCGGCTCTCACTTTTCCTATCCCACATGCCCCTCTCCTTCTCTCCACCGATGCCAGCGACGTCGCTATTGGTGCAGTAGTCGAACAGGTGGTCAACGGCTTGCCCCGCCCATTGTCCTTCTTCAGCAGAAAACTGTCCAAGGCAGAATCGGGTTATTCTACCTTCGATCGAGAATTGCTGGCGGTGCACTTGGCTGTCCGTCACTTTCGCCATTTCTTAAAAGGTACGCCCTTCGTCATTCGCGCAGACCAAATGCCTCTGGTGCATGCCTTTACTTGACAGTCTGATGCCTGGTCTGCCCAGCAACGCTGACATCTCTCCGCCGTGGCTGAATACAATAGCACCCTTCAATACGTCCGTGGGAAAATGAATCCCGTTGCCGATGCCCTGTCAAGAAACACGTTGGCTGCCGTTCAACTGGGATTGGATTTCAACGCCTTGGCTGAAGCCCAATGACAGGATCCAGAGTATCAAGCATGTAGGACATCCTGCACGTCCCTCTGTTGGGAAGACTTCCCCCTCGAAGACTCCAACACCACCCTCCTCTGTGACGTCAGTACTGGTAGACCGCGACCTTGGATTCTTGCTCCCATGCGCCGTCAGGTGTTTGATTTCATTCACGGCCTCTCATATCCTTCGTGCCGTTCTACTGCACAGCTGCTGAAGGCAAAGTTCATTTGGCACGGCATTTCTAAGGATGCTAAGGATTGGGTCCACGCCTGCACTTCTTGCCAAACTTCAAAAGTACATTGACACACGGATTCAGGAGTGGGCACCTTTCCTCAACCTCAGCGTCGTTTTGCACACATTCACGCCGACGTTGTAGGTCCCCTACCCACATCACAAGGACATTGTTACCTGTTTACCATCATCGACCGCTCCACTCGTTGGCCTGAAACCATTCCCATGGAGACTGCAACGTCCGCCTCATGTACATCTGCCTTACTCTCTGGATGGATTGTAAGATTTGGTATCCCTGAGCATAATACTTCTGACAAGGGAACCACTTTCACCTCTAAATTGTGGACATCATTAGCGAATCTCCTGGGCATCACCCTACATCAGACAACGGCCTACAACCCCGCTGCCAATGGAATTGTTGAACGTTTTCATCGCACCCTCAAAGCAGCTTTGATGTTCCGCTGCAAGGATTCCAACTGGTTTACTCAGCTTCCCTGAGCCCTCCTGGGACAAAGGACCACTCCTAAAGACGCCCTCGACGTCGCGGCAGCTGAAATGGTGTATAGCAGCCCGTTGGTCGTCCCTGCCGAATTTTTTCCTTCTAGAACATCCTCCGACGATTTCCAGCGCATATGTCACATCGTGGGAAAATTTACTCCATGCCTCCAGACTTACAAGACCCCAGCAAAGCATCACATACCAACAGACTTGCACTCTGCAACACACGTCTTCATGCGCAACGACACTAGCAAGCCACTGCTAACGCCCCCTTACACAGGCCCTTTCCTTGTGATCCGCCGCAGTCCGAAAGCATTCCTACTATACATTCGTGGCAAAGA
>NC_090728.1:142083202-142090702 GCF_036898095.1 Palaemon carinicauda
GCTCGGTTATGGATTTGTGATATAACCAACCGATTTCTTTTCTTTATGGTTTTACGTTTTTTGTAGACGCAGGTATTTCATGATTAAAAAAATGTATGTCATCATGTAAGAACATAGGAACATACTGACCATTGTTATTATTCCATTTTTTCACAAAATGTAATATCATGTCATTAATGGAAAGTAACATACACATACAATTTAAGAAAGAGAGAGAGAGAGAGAGAGAGAGAGAGAGAGAGAGAGAGAGAGAGAGAGAGAGATTTGTTGGGCCAAACTTTTCGCAGCGAAAAATTTTATTAATGGGGCTATTCATATTTATACGTTCTTTTTTAATAAAAAGCATAGGGACTTGGAAAGATTTTTTCCTTTCGATAAGTAAAAGAGCAAAGATTTCATCATTAGGAATTACAATAAATTGAACTACTATTCATATTCGCCTACGGGTCGTTAATGTTGAATTGTTTTGTATTTTATATAAATACAATCCAAAGAGAATGATAATCACTAACATGAAAAAAAAACGTGTTTCTGACCTAGTTTTCACTGATATTTCAGGGTATAGATAAATGATTTTCTGTTTCATTGGAAATTTCAATACATAGATTATCTTTCTATAGTTTTCACGAATTAAAGGCGGCTTATCTTCTATATATTAATATGATAGCAAGCGTGCGTGTAATTTATTTTGTGTGTCACGCTTCAAAGAAAACGGAAATAATTTCATGGTATATTCTTACAAGTTCACGCTTTAAAGAAAACGGAAATAATTTCATGGTATACTCTTACAAATTCACATTAAACTTTGATTACTTAACCAAAGCACATCTTATATAGTTTTCCCAATTTTGTCTTTAGCACCTGACTCTCTTTTTTAAATATTAGACAAAAAAATTGAGTTTTATCAATTTCCATAGCCTAGATTATAAAATTAATCTCGGGACATTTCATTCAAACATAACTAGGTTAGGAACAAGATAATTAATATTGAAAATATCATTTCCTGTAATTAACACGGGTTCCGCTATTGTTCTAAAAAATTGTGAAGAAAAGTTAGGATATCCAATAAATCTCTTGATATCATTCAATGAAGTTCAATATTTGTACTAGTTACCTCCACAAAGGAGGTTATAAAATCGATTCGGTTTGTTTATTTACCTATTTGTATGGTTTTCTGTCTGTCTGTCTGTGGAGAGGATTACGTCAAAACTATTCGACATATTTTGAAGAAATTTTCACAACAGATAGATCATAGATCATGGACGATTCCATTAAATTTTTGAGATCATCTGGATACGGATTCGGAATCTAGATCCAGATTTGCATTTTTCACCATTTAAAAAATTACCTCAAAACAAATTGATGGATTTTGACGTAATTTGAAATACAGATAGATCTTAGAATATTGACGACTCCATTAACCTTTGGCGTAAATCGAAAATCACTGATTGCTCTCGTTCTATATATATATATATATATATATATATATATATATATATATATATATATATATATATATATATATATATATATATATATATATATATATATATATATATATATATATATATAAAATCCATACTTAAGTTTTTATTTTCATGAAAAGTGAAGTGATTGATATAATTCCCACAGTTTCAACCCAGATTTATGATTTCAAACTAATTTGTAAAATGGAAATTCAAACAAAACATTGACAAACTCTTTTATAGTCTTTGCCCTCTACAACATGCATAGACATATTTATTTTTCATCAATAGTCTGATGACATTTATTTTTGATAAATTGAAAATTCAAATAAGAAATGGTACGAAAACAAAAGCTGTTATTAGAACCAATACAGATATCTGTATTGGCCCTGGCTGTTACTGTGTAATTTTCTAAACGTTCGTACAGAACCTATTTCGTAAAATGGATTTTTTTAATGTTAATCTTTGTAGATCTTAGTTACAATTGCGACCTATTAATCTTTTTATTTTTTTTTCTTAAATCATTATAACTAAGATGTGACATTTTTTTTTATATATTGTGATATTATTATAGCTGTAACTCTAATTAACTGTCTTCAAAATCTTCCTAAACAGAAACGAATATCAAAACCATGTTTCCTAATGAGCATTGCGATTTAAAATCTAGTGTTAAGTTTATTCGATTCCAGTACAGCCATTTCAGAACGGAAAATCTCATTCTTATTTTCAAAATAATACAAATAAGTTGTGATGATCATGCATTGTTAAAAATGTGTCTCTGATATTTGGAAATATCATTATAAAAGATGATACTTTGTTTAGCAAGCAAACAGGATACATTTAATGGTGTAGATCTGTAAGAGTATCGGTTTTGGTTTCCAAAGAGATTATTTCTTGGATATAGTCCAGCATTTAATTTCCATTCACCCATGCCAGCCACAGAAGTAATCATGAATGAATTTTATCTTTCACATATTCATGACCTGCTTACTAAGCTCCGGAACGTCATATTATTAAGTGGATTATCATCATAAAGCAGCTTCTTTTAAAGAAGGATTTATGTGACCAATAAATTTCAACAACAACAAATGTATGATTTTCCTTATTCTGTATATATATATATATATATATATATATATATATATATATATATATATATATATATATATATATATATACATGTATATATATATATATATATATATATATATATATATATATATATATATATATATATATATATATATAATATATATACATGTATATATATATATATATATATATATATATATATATATATATATATATATATATATATTTACATATACATATATAGATATACATATATGTATATATATATATATATATATATATATATATATATATATATATATATATATATATAAATATATAGTATAAATAGGATGGAGAAAAGCCAGCGTAGCATCATATATTTATTTTCCAAATTTTCGAGACTTTGGGTCTCATCATCAGGGCTGTAAAATATACAAAATATACAAATTAAAAAAGACTCAGTATTGATATTAATATAAAAAGAACAACGTAAAAGTTAAATATAATCATTTAAAAAATGAAAGGAAAAAAAGGAAAAATTATATACATATATAAAATCAAAAAGTGAAGAATGCTCAAAGTACCTATCATTATGGAGCTAAAAAACTGAGTGACGTTGTCTGGTTTGGGAAGGAGGACGTCAACTATGCTATATATAGAATTGTGGAAGAAGTCTGACCATTTAGTGGGGGCACAAGCTGTTTAATTGCCAACGACTCCAAAACAGAGAGAGAATAGTCATTGGGCGCTTGGGTGACAATACGAAAATCCTTATATGAAAATGATGTTTTACATTTATTACAATGTTCACGTATATTGGAAAATTCTTTAGTTTTCAAAGTACATCCCGTACGGTGACTGACTCCGAGATGAGAATCGATTCTGACCTTGAGCAGTCTTTTGGTGGCTCCCACGTATTTCCCGATCTTACATTTCGGGCAAGTAAAGCAATATACCACCAAAGACCGCATCAAAGTCGGAAGTTTATCTTTGTGGGAGAACAAAGAACCCAGAGTTTTAGGATTTTTTTCTATTAACTTAAGGTTCACTGCCGGAAAAGTTTTTTGAATGACATTTTGTATTTGCACCTTAAATGTGTTAGAATGAATTAAAGGTATAGAGGCATATATTAATAATTTAGGCACGTTCGGTGCAAGTTGACGTGGCTGAGATTTATCATTTAAAAAGTTATTGACATATTTCAAGAATAAGGCTGGGGGATACGAATTGTTTTTAAAAAACTTTAGTAAAAATTGGATTTCACTATGGAAGTTATGCCAGTTGGAAGATAACGTATAAGCACGGTGTAACAGCGTGGAAATACTATTTAATTTAAAAATCTTGGAACAACTGCTATAATAGTTTGTACCTTGACCTGTGAACGTCTTTTTTCTAAAGACGCTTGTATTAAAACCATGTTCTGTCCTTGTAATTAAAACATCTAAAAAAGCAAGTTGGTTGTCTTGTTCATGCTCAATTGAGAAATTTATATTAGGATGTAGGCCATTGATATATTGCAAGAAGGCTTCAGCTGCTTCTTTAGACCTAAATAGAGCAATAGTGTCATCCACATATCGTTTATAAAAGAGAGGGCGATATGATAGGGGACACTCATCCAGCATCTGTTCCTCGAAAGAGCACATAAAAGCGTTAGCCATAACTGGGCCAAGTGGTGACCCCATCGAAACACCATCAACTTGTTTAAAAACGTTATTGTTAAAAATAAAGTGAGTGTCCTGCACTGCAATTTCTAGAAGTTTCTTAAAATTATCCTTATTAAAACCATGATATAAAATATTTTCCTCGTAAAAAATCTTATCTAAAATGATGTCAACCGTCGCCTGCAACGGTATGTTCGTAAAAAGAGATGCGACATCCAAACTCACCATATATAAGTCAACATCCTGTGGTAGAATATCAGGTACAAGGTTAGCAGAATTGAGTAAAACGTATTCATTATTTGCAAATGGCTGTAGCAATGGTACCAAGAATTTTGCTATCTTGTAATTTGGGGTATTGTATGCCGCCAAAATTGGTCGTAAAGGAACACCATCTTTATGAATTTTAGGAAGTCCATATAGCACACCATAGGATGAACCTGAACAAAATAATTCTTGGTAAGTGTTTTCAGTTATAATATTTTGATCTTTGAGACTTTTGAGTAATCTATTGATTTTATCCTCCACCTTAAATATAGGTTGATATGTTGGAACACCTATTTCAACAAATTTAGTTGTATCTTTAAGAATATCATCCATTTTCTGTACATAGTCATTTTTGTTTATTATCACCGTGCCTCTTCCCTTATCCGGTCTGGTTATGACAATGTCTGGGTTATTGGATAAGGTTTTAAGTAACATATAATCATCTTTACGAAAGAAAGGAAACCAGTTATTACATAATTTAGAGAAAGTTTTGTGAGCAATACTTTGCAAGTCTCTCTGCAAACCGGGTAAGTCACCTGGGAGTTGTAACGACCGAAGTCGTCCAAAAAGGATTTCTAGTGGCAAATAAAAATTACTAAAACTTGGTTTAAAATTTGGTAAACAAAAATTATTAATATATGCCTCTATACCTTTAATTCATTCTAACACATTTAAGGTGCAAATACAAAATGTCATTCAAAAAACTTTTCCGGCAGTGAACCTTAAGTTAATAGAAAAAAAAATCCTAAAACTCTGGGTTCTTTGTTCTCCCACAAAGATAAACTTCCGACTTTGATGCGGTCTTTGGTGGTATATTGCTTTACTTGCCCGAAATGTAAGATCGGGAAATACGTGGGAGCCACCAAAAGACTGCTCAAGGTCAGAATCGATTCTCATCTCGGAGTCAGTCACCGTACGGGATGTACTTTGAAAACTAAAGAATTTTCCAATATACGTGAACATTGTAATAAATGTAAAACATCATTTTCATATAAGGATTTTCGTATTGTCACCCAAGCGCCCAATGACTATTCTCTCTCTGTTTTGGAGTCGTTGGCAATTAAACAGCTTGTGCCCCCACTAAATGGTCAGACTTCTTCCACAATTCTATATATAGCATAGTTGACGTCCTCCTTCCGAAACCAGACAACGTCACTCAGTTTTTTAGCTCCATAATGATAGGTACTTTGAGCATTCTTCACTTTTGGATTTTATATATGTATATAATTTTTCCTTTTTTTCCTTTCATTTTTTAAATGATTATATTTAACTTTTACGTTGTTCTTTTTATATTAATATCAATACTGAGTCTTTTTTAATTTGTATATTTTGTATATTTTACAGCCCTGATGATGAGACCCAAAGTCTCGAAAATTTGGAAAATAAATATATGATGCTACGCTGGCTTTTCTCCATCCTATTTATACTAAATCTACGGCGTTCCAGATGCCCCAACCTTCCTGTATAAATATATATATATATATATATATATATATATATATATATATATATATATATATATATATATATATATATATATATATATATATATATATATATATATATATATATATATGTGCGTGTGTCTGTGTGTGTGCGAATGTGTACGTTTTTGGATTTACATATATACACACACTAAAACACACACATAGCCTATATATATATATATATATATATATATATATATATATATATATATATATATATATATATATATATATATATATATATGTATGTATGTATGAATATATATATATTTATATGTATATGTTTATAATACATATATGAATGGCGGTGTATATTAGGACTGAATACCCTGCGTCTCACAACTCCTGCTATGAAAGTGGATGTCATGAGATTCGGGTAATAAAAATTAGTGGCAGGCATAACAACTTCTATTTGTGTTCCATATACTGTAATCCAGACAGGGATGATTTTATCTTCGATTATCGTCTTACTATTATGGCTAAGATACAAGAAGATGATAGAAAGGTTTCTTAGTTTTTTAGTAATGATTTTAATGCTGGGAGTAGTTAGATTCTGTTTCTCCTTCTGTTCGCCATTGCTTAAGAACTTTAGGTCTTTGCCTCTGAATCAGGCTGTGAGCAAATCGTCCTTTTTTCTGTTGCTTAGTCTCTTCGTTCTCCGAGCAACAGAAGGTATAGAAAAGGGATAATAAGTTGGCCATAATCATCTTTATGGTGTATATACATCTTGTATTATACAAATACAATAAAGTCACGCTTTACATATATTTATTTCGTCATTATCTGCAATGCAAAGTAATTATAATCGTCAGCTTCTAAGATATTATTCCTCATCTAGGTATCCACATTTACCTCTTCTTTCTGGTATCTGGCATAAAACATCTTTTACTTTCAAGATAATATCATCTTCATTCTCTATTCTTCATTCTCTGTTCTCCATTCTCCATGAACTGATGGAGATTTCAACATGGATCAGTATCTAATACGATGCTACACAGATGAAGCCATTTTAATTCCTTTTCCGTCGTTCAATCCTTTTTTACTCAAAACGCAGGGAAAATTAATATCAGGATTTGCTCAAATCTGGAAAAATTTCCGACGAATTTTCTTTCTTCATTTTCAGTAGCAAAAGCTCTTTAATTAAATAATTTCATTATTTTCATTCGGAAATTGCCTTCCCAGTTATATTAACGTAATATTAGTTATTTTACCATTCAACTTTCCTTTAATTCGAGGCTGTACTTTATAACAAAGTTTTATTGCCATTAAAAGCATTCAAAATTCCTGTCTTTTATATTGAGTATTTTCTTATTTTTAAAGGCAATTGATAAACCTTTTTCTTCAGATTTCTCATAATAGCTTTCTTTAGTGTATAAGAGTCAAACCTAAAAAATAAGTTCAAATTCCGATATAGTAAGTGCACTTATAATTATGATTTAAATAATTCCGTAGAGTGCAAGTTATTCCCATGGAAAAGGGTATTCAATGTAATGGGATATCTTTGCTTATATACTTATAAGTATGAATATATATATATATATATATATA
>NC_090728.1:142125702-142133202 GCF_036898095.1 Palaemon carinicauda
AGCATATGAATTATTGTTATTGAATATTATTGTTGACCATCACCCTGGATACGATTCCCACTAGAGTTCGGAGCACAAATATCAGCAAAATAAATCTTTGTCTTCCATCGGTTAATAAAGTTTCGTAGAGATTCACTCTTGAGAGGCTATTAACTGTGTGGTTTCCATTGGTAACACTGGCAGTGTGAGTACAGCGATTCTCCTTTCGTTCATCGTATAGGGTTTGCAGTCTCCAGTGACATTAGCACTTTTAATGAGATTACGAATTCAATTAGCTTTAATTTTCCTCTTAAAGTAAATCGAGTAATATCAAAAGCAATAAACGGAGTCACGTGGTTAGCCATTTCATAAATCATCCCTCGAGTAAGTTTTTTTTTGTATGAATGTTGACTTCATCTCTACTTGGCCAAAACCTTTTATTATTATTATTATTATTATTATTATTATTATTATTATTATTATTATTATTATTATTTGCGAAGGTTCAACACTAGTTATTAACAGCACTCCTATTGATATGTATTTTTGCACATCCTCAATGCAGTCATTTGGTAATTGACAATTTTCTTTCCTCTGAAATGAAACTTCGAAAGTAGTTTCATATAAACCTCTCTCTCTCTCTCTCTCTCTCTCTCTCTCTCTCTCTCTCTCTCTCTCTCTCTCTCTCTCTCTCTCTGTGTTTGCGCGCGTGCGCGCGCGCGCGTGTGTTAATACCTCCGACAAATTTTCCCTCAATCACCAACAAATTTCGGAAGCACCACGATCTCATTTTGGAGCATCTTTCATCTCGTGTTGACAAGAGAAGGGATCAAAGGCTGCCCTCATTAGCAATATGTCAGGCTCTTATCCTTTTACCACTATTGAGTGAAGTGTGTTTTGCATGATTTATTATTATTATTATTATTATTATTATTATTATTATTATTATTATTATTATTATTATTATTATTATTATTATTATTATTATTATTATTACTACTACTAGCTAAGCTACAACCCTGGTTTTAAAGAATAATGTTATAAGCCTAAAGATTCCAACAAAGAAGCTGCCTAGTGTGGATAGGAAATAAAAACTAAATAATCTAAACACAAGCTATTATTAAGAAATATAAAAGATCATTAATTCAGTAGCAGTGTTGAAATAGAACGTAACTTTTAAAAAAGGCTACAAAAATATCCCTAATTAACAGGATGATTTAACAATGAATTATCTATGAAAACTCAAAAAGATCATTTAATTATTAAGCAGATTAAAAGCCCTCCTATACATAATTTCAAGTGCACATTATGTCAGTTTACCCGATTTCAAACATTTGCGTAATATCTGTGAATACAGAATAGCTGTGCATTATACAGTATTATTTTACCATACAATATTTTTATTAAATTAATCATAAGTAATTTGAACATTTAGTTCTGCCACACAATAACTCACAAGAAATAAAACTTGATAAGAATCCAGTTTAGACTGAAAGTTTTTAGCACTATTACAGAATTATAAATAACTTTTCAACAGGGCTTTGTATTGTCTGGAACACTAAAACATATATCATAACGTCGCCTTCATTTCAGTTACAGAAATCACAAACTAAAACTATGAAATTATATTTTCTTAACAGTTAAGATTCCCAAAGCTATGTATGATTGTTTTTTTTTTTATGCATTTCCCGACAAGTGAGATATTTAGTAATGTATAAGTAGTTTATGCATTCATTTACTGGAAACGGGCAATACATATAGTTTTTGTCTCAATTTACGCGTACAGCGTGGAGCATTTATATAATTATTTTTGTGTCAATTTTAGTTTAGCATATGAAGCATTTGTATAGTTATCTTTACTCATTTATACGTAGAATATTAAGCATGCATATTTTTTTATTTTTTTTTTTTTACACAGTTATGCGTAATTATTTTGGCCTTAATTTACATACTAGGCCTGCAGAAATGTGTAATTATTTAGTACATTCGTTATTCATTAAAAAGTGAGCTTTCTTTCCTTGTTGTTTAAAGGGTAAATTAAACTAAAGCCTTGAACACAAATCTGTATACCACAGTTATTAAAAAGCATTTTCTATAGGCTACATTGTTTAATAATTTCGTTCAGAATATCCATTGTTTAACACAAGAAAAACCTTATTAACATTTTTACCTTCCACCTCTTGGCTGTTTTTTGACTAAAGAATCTTATCCAGTGACTAAATACTTCAATTCCACAAAAGACATTATTAACTTTTGTGAGCTTTCAACAATCAGTACCATTTCACTAAATAGTGTTTTCTTATAAAAAAATGGCAGACTTTGTAAGGGAATATACTTTAACAATAGACATATCACTTTAGTGTAGTGGAACTTGTCGATATGTAGAATTATAGCTGAATAAGACTTTATTTCACGATGTCTTTCGTTGGCACATATGGACTCAATTCACTTTGCAATTTGAAAGCTAAATCGGCATCCATTATACTCCGATGGCCTGCGTATAATAAAGTAGATTTCTACCTCGCAATTTTCTGAGTGTCACCAAGAAAACGTTTATGCGTTTTATACTTGAATCATATGAGCTGAAAGTGAATGGATTTATTCCTGGAACATTGGAATAATGGACATAAATTCTGCAAATGCCAAAATAGGGATTCAGTTATGGAAGCAGAATTAGCGATAAAAAGAAAACCAAAACAATCAAAGCGTCAGAAAGGGGAATTATTATTATTATTATTATTATTATTATTATTATTATTATTATTATTATTATTACTTGTTAAGCTACAACCCTAGTTGGAAAAGCAGGATGATATAAGCCCAAGGGCTCCAACAGGGAAAATAACTCAGTGAGGAAAGAAAACAACGAATAATAAACTATTTTAGGAACAGTAACATTAAAATATTTCCTATATAAACTATACAAAACTTTAACAAAACAAGAGGAAGAGAAATAAGATAGAATCATGTGCCCACGTGTACCCTCAATCAAGAGAACTCTAACCCAAGACAGTGGAAGACCATGGTACAATGGCTATGGCACTACCCAAGACTAGAGAACAATGATTTGATTTTTGAGTGTCCTCCTCCAAGAAGAGCTGCTTACCATAGCTAAAGTCTTTTCTACCCTTACCAAGAGGAAAGTGGCCATTGAAGAATTACAGTGCAGTGGTTAACCCCTTGGGTGGGGAAGAATTGTTTGGTTATCTTATTGATATTAGGTGTACAAGGACAAAGGAAAATATGTAAAGAATAGGCCATACTATTCGGTGTATGTGTAGGCAAAGGGAAAATTAACCGTAACCAGAGAAATAATCTAATGTATTACTGTCTGGCCAGTCAAAGGGCACCATAACACTCTAGCAGTAGTATCTCAATGGGTGGCTGGTGCCCAGGTCAACCTACTATCTACTACAGAGTAAATATGGCGATAAGAAGAAAATAATTACAAAGACTTCCATAGACATCAACATTTGGTTTGGGCTGGTTTCTTGTTTGTATATATTGATTCACTTGCATGTGGTATATCTGTTACATGTTTCGTAATCGTGTAATGTAATGACGATGCTTGATGCGTATGTCTAGTTATTAAACAGGGTTCGGATAAAGAGGATACATATAAAATCTCTCCTATATAAGAAAGAGCAAATGGGGGAGGGAGTGGGAAGGGTCGAATCTGTGTGTATCTACATATTTAGAAGTCATTATTGATGATTTGGTTAAACTGTCTATAACATAAAAGTAGTTTATCGTAGGCGATGACAACAAAGTGTTTGTTCAGTGAAATTGAAATGGTGAGATTAATGCTTTGGAAGGATTTTTAATCCCATGCTGTATTGCATACTAATCCTGCATGAGGAGAAACATTTTGTGTATCAGGATATCTGTACAAAGTTCTAGCTGACTAGAGAAGATATATGATACAGGAGCTGTAAATACAGAAAAGAGAATTTTTGTAATACAGCTTTGTCCTTTTATTTATAATAACTCTTATGTCATTCTTATCAACGGAAATGTAATGGTAGTCTATTGTAACCGTATCTTTTATAGTTTTCCAGCGGAAAGTCTTTTTTTCATACAGTTGGTATAATTTACTGGAAGAAAAATATAATTTTTTTTCCTTTCATATTAGTGCCTCCTTCAGTGCACTAATAAAAGCATATAGTTGAGGTATAAGAAAATTTTATTCTCAAATTCTATTGGTTTCTATTCTTTGAGTGTGTTATTGTGATACTCTCATGTCCTTTACGTAAAACAGGTTCTGTTCAGATAACCAGATAGGTTTTGTGCAATTCGTGTACGATATCTATTTGTGTTTTCTCATTACTCCGTTGCATCCTGCTTGCAGTTGCATGTGAAATCGGAATATCCGGCCAGGGAATTTTTCATCACTCCTCTCATCTTTCTCTAACGCAAGAAGGAATGACTTGTACTTTGTTTCTTGTGATATATATATATATATATATATATATATATATATATATATATATATATATATATATATATATATATATATATATGTTTGTGTGGTTGTGTGTGTGCGTGTGTGCGTGTGTGTGTATGTGTGTGTATATACGTACTTAGGCTTTATGTATATAGTTTTTTATATCGATATATTTATGTACATATGTAATATAAAGGATATACAGTTTATGTTCCATATGTTTTTTTTATAAATTTAATTGTCTGTATGTAGTAGGTGCTGTTGCCATTTGTTTATGTGTCCGTATATAGGTATGAGATGATATGTGTAATTGAAAATAACTTAATGCTAAAGGCAGGACCGGGAAGCAGGTTTTAGACATTCTTTAGAAACTGCGGAGTAGAATTATGAGGAAAGGGTTCCAAATCTGTCTGGGCAGAGATTATGACGACTTAGGGAAGTAAAGTTACAGAAGCAGGCGTGTGAATACCAAGAAAGAAGGTATAAGATGATCTTTATATTAGGCTACGTGTCGAATGAATCTCCGTTCCATTGGGTAGTGTTCGTAACTTTTGTTAAATCTGCATGATATATAAAAAAAAGTTTAATCCTAGTGCAGGTGATGCTGATCTTTACAGCCCTCCCACCCACTGATTGCTTCGCAGATCTAGTTAGAGTTTATGTTGCAAATGACTGGAAATTAAGTGGTCTTTCTCTTAGCAGGATTGTCAAATATCTAGAGTTCTAGGCCATTGGGGATCATCCTCGCCTACATATTTCCATAGACCTTTCCCTCTGTCTACAAACAGTCAGGGAATCCTACATAAAAAAAAAAAAAAAAAAAAAAAAAAAAAAAAAAAAAAAAAAAAAAAAAAAAAAATCTTGCGCCTGATCAGCACTATCTATGGCCGACGCACCCAACTAGTCAGTTGGAATATCTAATGGACTCGGTATTTCGATGGGGGTTGTATGTTACTACAACAGTTATCAAATAATTGATCAGTTATTATTAATGTAGACTTTTTCCATATATTCATATAAAGTTTTATTGATTGTTTGACTACTTGTATTCTTATTCATACTTATATAACTTGTTCATTTATTTTCTCATAAGCTGAGGACCCTCTTCCTTTACATAAGACGATGAGGTAATACAAATTTTAGTACGCCCCGTATATGTAATATTTATTACTCTTATTAAACACCCGACAGCATATAATCTCCTTTAGAATATGCCTAATCTTAAGACTTTCCACACATCTACAAAATAAAGGTTAAGGTTTGTCACACATGTATAAAAAAAAATGCAAGCTAAGGTTAGTTTGCGTATTTACTGTATATATAATATTGCAATTATAACTTACAGAAGACGTTAAATGCACTCATCTGAAATAATACCTGCGCCTAAGACTAAATTAGGAGGGAAGAAGATTTGTGGTGAGTGGTCTTGTGTTATCTAGTCTTGTTAAGAGCCACAGTTTACTCACCATATAAATATATAGTCAGAAAAGACCCTCAGTCTTTTTTCTGCATTTGATTAGATTTTTGTTTCTAGAGGTAAGAATTTGAGCCTACATTAGTAAAATAATGGCCACTCGAAGTAGTCTTGGCCTTTACTAGGCCCTGTTGTAATATAAAATCTCTTTCTTTGTTAAAGTACACATGGTTATGATGTTCTGCAAGTTATAATCACATATACATTCAATTTGCAACCTTGTCTTAACTTTGCATTGATAAAAATCCACCATTTAACGATACTTTATTCTTAAGGGGAAATATATTCAACACTTGCTACATGGTTTACATGTGGCGACAGCAAATGCTTCGATTGTACCAAGGCACGAGTCAGCGTTACCAGGTTGTGAGATCCAGATTCCATGAGAAGGATGAAAGTTCAACAAAATGATCTTAAATGACAATAGAAAAACCATTAGTACATTTTTTGTCTATTTTAATTTCTGTTTAATTCATGTTGTAGCATGGATTTGTATCAAGCCTGATAAAAAACATAGTTTGAAAAGGACGCTGGTGAAATCTTTCCATCTGGTAACACTGATATGAATAAAGAAGTAACAGACGACACGTGCATTATATACTAACGCAAGCTGTTGCCGACGCTCCCTACTAAAGCAGGCAAATTCTGCGCAAGTGAGTTTTTATACAAGGGCTTGCAAGCAAGAAAGTCACAGAATCTCAAAGAAAATAAAGCATTAGCTAGCATGCTTACACAAGTTGCTCTATTAACAGTGCAGGAAGAGCGAATGATAAGATGAAAAGGCAAAACCGTTACATACATGCGAAGTAAGGTGCCGTACTCCAGAGAGGCGTAGCCTACTGTAGGCGAATCATCTGGCAGGAGATATGCACTGGATACCCAGTATTCTTTGTCACAAATGTTAAGTAAGAATACCTTAGGCGTAAGACAGATCACGAGGAAAGAGCCTGTGTAAGGGCCATTAGCGGTGGCTTACTAAGTATCATTGTGCAGGAAAATGTGCGTTGCTGAGTGCAGATCTATTGGTATGTGTTATATCATTTGGGCTTTCAAGTCTGACAGAAAGGAGTAACTTTTCCCACAACATGACATAGGCGCTAGGGATTAATGGAGAAGGTTATAGACGAAAAACATAGCCAAAAGAGATGTCCATTGTGACCACCACAAAAGTGGAACTAATCCTTTATATCTACCCAGGATCTACTCTGGGTCCTGTATCTACTTTAGCTTGATTTCTGCTTTTGGAAAGGGTAACAGATGTTAACCATGTTACATAAATCCCTGAGACAAAACAAACGTATGCCGTATCATAACCTTCTCGATTTTTATAAGATACCCCGAACAAACACATGCACGAATTCAATTGTTATATGTTGAATATATGACGCAGATAACAAGAAGTTCAAGGAACAAAGAGATTTATGTAACCTAATAATTTCATATACCATTGGAATTTTTTTAACCTTTTATTGTAAAGCATTTTGTTGCAGAGCAAAAGTCCCGAATGCAAAAGTTTTAAAAGCATAGGCTGATGGAATTGTTATTACCTCCGCCAGGTTCGGTTTGTTTGTTTGTTTGTTTGTTTGTTTCTCTGTTTGTCTGT
>NC_090728.1:142135702-142140702 GCF_036898095.1 Palaemon carinicauda
GTATATATATGTATATATATATATATATATATATATATATATATATATATATATATATATATATATATATATATATATATATATATATATATACACACATATATAAAACATAAACACTCTAATATATACGGGATATTTTTATTAATTTTTTTTTTCAAATTTCTCATATAACTTTTTTTTTTAAAAGTTATATTCTGTTAATATAAACTTTAAACGCAGAAAAGTATTCTCACTTGTTTCAAGCATTTTATCTGATTTACTGTTAAATTCTTATTTTTCGGGTACAATTTAATGGATCCGCATAGGTATTCAGTTCTGCTGGTCAACCACTTCTCTTGATTTAATTGTTTAGGTAATTAGTGTTTTCATCCGTATACTAATTAATTTATTAATTAGAGGCGACCAAACTCTGATTTTATTACCAAGTGTTAATTACATCAAATCCTCCACATATCAAAAAAAGTAAATGTGCGATGTCTTCAAAAATAAAAAATATAAAAATCTTTTTTTTTTTTTTTTTTTTTTTTTTAGTGTGTGTGTGTGTGTGTGTGTGTGTGTGTGTGTGGAAAACCGTAATAAAAGAAGCATTTTGATTAGAAAACAAAATCTTTACGAAACTTTGGAATGTGAGTTCACTAAAGCTAATTTGTTGGGAATTTTTTTTTTTTTTTTTTTGTTTTTTTTTTTTTTTTTTGTAATTCACGACAAAAACTTCAAAAGAATTTTGCAAGAGCATAAATAATAGAATAGTTCAAGAAAACCCGAGACAATGGCAGGAAAACTATTTGACGACCCATAGTGAGCAAAATTGTTCAACAAATGTGAGTGGCAAGATATTTTTCAAATACTTCATACAGGATAGTTTGTTAACAACTACGAACGAAATATTCAGAAAACGATGGCAAGTAAAAATAGACGACCACATAAGTAAGGTACAGCAAAGTTAGAGGGAATTAAGTCAAGGAAACTTTCAAGATATATAATCAAAATAGTCCTGACATCTTGCAGGCAAAATATATTGATGCCAAAATAGTTTTTAAAACTATGATTGGCCAGATATTTCGACAGTATAATGAAAGAATCCTCATAATAGTGGTGTGAGAATACTTAGACGAAAAAAATAGGGATTCGCGATGAGTTTGTGAATTTTGATTTGCAAAATATCCATAGAAAAGATGTATGTTCAGTGGACAAAAGAATTTTATAGTAGCTGCAGTATTTCTGTGTCTCTGATAGAAGAATATATAGATCGTCTTAACTGGCAAAATATATACTGCAAGAAACTTCTTATATACTATTCTGAATATTTCAGGATAAAGATGACCTTCGAAGTAGTTAGAACCTCGATACACAGAATGTGAGAAAGATATTGGCAAAATATTCAAAGAGCAATGAAAGGCAAAACTAATATTTAATGATTATTGGAAAAATATTTCGATATTAATGATCAGTTGGGTATTGCAACGGCCAAAAAAGGTCAAATACACCAAAAAAAAAAAAAAAAAAAAAAAAAAACTGTTGGTAAATTATCCTAATAAGATTTACTATGCAAAAACTATAATTGACTAAACTCTTAGTTTAGCGTATTGAGCAAAATAAATTTCTAACTTTTAAAATAATTATGGCTAACCCTTTAGTTAAAGAAAATCCATTGCATGGTATGCGGTATTTATCTTAAATGCTATTTGGCAAAGTAACCTGTGGACATTAATGGTCAACTTACAGTATATCTTAATCACTATTGACAAATCAATCTGAAAATTTTATATCGAGAAAAAAATAATTCAAGAACAGCGTCACAAAAATTTTTGGAAATAATTAAAAAATGCTTGAAGTCCTATGATGATCAAAATATCTTCAGGTTAGTGACTAAAGGATTATTTCAAGTCATTTAATGTTTGGTAAAGAGAATCTGATGACACAAATCGCAAAATAATTAGTCCATGATAGCCAAGAGAGTTGATCATAACCTGACAGAATATTAATATTAAAAAAAAAAGAAAAATTATACTTGCTCTGTTACATACACAGAGAACGTGACAATGAAAGACATAATAATCAGAACTATATATTACAAAAGGATATAGAACGAAACTTTTGAAAAACCACAATTGTCAAAACATTTCGTAATGGCAGTGCAGGAAAATTGTCGACCACAATTGTTTATTCATTTTTAACGAGGGATGTTTTCCGAAGGTCAATAGCCGTGAAAGGAAGAATATCCAGAGGACATTTATGAAGAAAGAATTCAGTGAACAATTTAGCAAACTATTCCAAAAACAATGGCTTACAAAATACTTCTTTAACTATGACATGCAAGACACTGCCACCATCAAAAAAGGAAATATTCCTAGAATACAGACAGAAATTTGTTGAAAAGTGTCGTGAAAACATTTGTTATTATTATTATTATTATTATTATTATTATTATTATTATTATTATTATTATTATTATTATTATTATTATTATTATTATTATTATTATTATTATTACTTTTGCAGTAAGAACAGCAGGATATTATAAGCCCAAGGGCTCTAACAGGGAAAAATAGCAGTGAGGATAGGAAACAAGGAAATAGATAGATTAGAGAAGTAATGAGAAATTAATATGAAATATTTTGATAAAATGGAAAACATTGAATTAGATTTATCATATATAAACTAATTTAAAAAAAAATGAGGAAAACAAATAAGATAGTATAGCGTGCCCAAGTGTACCCTCAACCAAGAGAACTGTAACCCAAGACAATGGAATATCATGAACAGAGGCTCAATAAAAACAGTCGTCAAAATTTCCTCTTGTAATCATGTATGGCAACACAGCCCAGACCCATTGATGGACCATATTTTTTTTCAGAAATATCAGGGATAAACCAAATACTACTAAAAATATCACGCTCATTGGTCCATAAGACAATGGAAACAATTCTAGAACCATGGGGATGGGTGACTATAGACACGTAGTATAGTAATCAGGAGGCACTGCTGGGCAGTAAGAAAGTCAATAGTAAATCGTCCACAGTACCTCTAGAACACAGTTCAACGTGAGCAAGAGTTTTGGATCTAAATAATCTGAAACAATGTAAGACAAATTGGTTTGAGGATAATATCAGGTGAAATAGTCTCAGAACAAAGACAAGCAAAGTAGTCTTCAAATCATGTACAAGCAGGATAGTCTGACGATAACACTCGGAATGGTGTGAGGACAAATGCAGCCAAAATAGTTCCAGGACGAAAAAGGTCGTAATCAGTGGCAGGTGAAATAGTGTGAGGACAACAACAGACTGAATATTGTTAGACACATTGACAGACGAAATAGTCTTAACCCTAGTGAGAATATATTCTGGACAATATGAACTCAGAAAAAGTAAAATCTAAATAGTCCTTGAACCAAGCATCGCCAGTAAATGTGCGGATAACGTTGATTGGAATCTTATTTTGAGAACAGTGGCTGATTGGTTGAGGGAGTGACTGGTGGAGAGAATACTTGATATATTTATATGAATCTTTAGTACAGCCATTCGTGTATTGGTCGCCGAATTGATGTTGAGTATTATTAAGAAGAATTACAAGAATTATGTTAGGTAGTAAGTTGTTCATACAATTAGTTTGGTTTAGAACTCTTTAAATTTGTGATGAACATGGAATTAAATGTTCATCATTATTGTTACCTGAAGATGCTTATACACAGGCTGGAGGTTAGTTGAGAACTCTAATCCTATTACTATATAATCTATTAATTCATATGAAGTGACCATATCTTTGCAAATTACAGCAATTACATACACATATTTATGTATGTATGTATGTATGTATGTAATGGATACAAAATGTCTTAGTGGTGTTAAAAAATCGAAGATAGTCTCTCTTTGGACAAACTCTCCTCCAGATAGTTTTCAAAATAACAGGAAAATGCATTTAAGTTTCATAATTTATTATTTGGTGTCGACACGTGTTTCGAATAGCTTCACGAACCTTCTCCAGGACTAAATTGGTGGATTGATGGAATTACAAATAGCCTTTATATTAAGTGCAATTTCATCTCTCAATCAGTGTGGTCCTGAAGAAGTCACGAAGTGATTTGAAACACTTGTTGACACCAAATAATAGATTGAGAAACGTAATTGCATTTTTCCTGTTATTCTGAAAACAATTTGGTGGATAATTTCGATTTTTTAACGCCAACAAGACATCTGTTAATTCTAAAAGTAGAGTAACTTGACCAAGTACCACATACACATGTATATAACATATGTGTATATATATATATATATATATATATATATATATATATATATATATATATATATATATATATATATATATATATATATGTAACCTATATATATATATATATATATATATATATATATATATATATATATATATATATATATATATATATGTATGTGTGTGTTGGTGTATTTGTGCTTGTATGTATGTATATGTATGTGTATATACATGCAGTATATAGATAGATTGTTTATATAATAATTGTATCTTGCCAAGAAACGGTCACTTCATGTGAATAAATACGTTATATAGTAATGGGGGCAAAGTTCTTCACTAACCTCCAGCCTCGCCGTTGTACAACTTTTATCCACGAACTCAAGGAATCTGTAATATCCATACATGAATAATCTGAAATTACTAGAATTACTGTGAATTAAGGAGAAGGCTTAAGAGAGATTTGAAAGAATTGCATCAAGAAAATAACATATTTGAGAAGATAAAAAATAATTTATATAGCTGAATACTCTCCTTTATTCAGTAGATACCCTATTGCAATATAATTAACTTTCTTGTTTCATTGGTAAGGAATAGTATTTTAAGATATGGCATGTAATGTAAAGATTTCATTGTCCGCTTCCAAATGAATTTTGTAAACAAAAATCGGAATTCTATTGTGAAATTAGCAAAATGTTTTTGAACTTTGGCTCTGATCATTCATCTGCACATATATTTTTTGCAAAAAGAATACAGTCTTCAAATAAAAAACT
>NC_090728.1:142145702-142148202 GCF_036898095.1 Palaemon carinicauda
TAAAACCCGTCCTTTATAAAGAACTCAATGAAGCTCAAGTGATAAACGTTCTTATGTTATATGAAGAAATGCTTGTATAAGATTCAGTGCCACCAGAGATTACTTAAGGAGTAAATACATTTTATGGAAGACCGAAAAGTCAGCAAATTTTGGAATAAATTCAGAGGAAAACTCTACAAGAGTTTGTTGATAAACAGGAGATAAGTAGGTAAAAAAAATAGTGTAACGGCGTCAAGATTACACTTGAGCAAACATCAAAAGTTCCCTTCTATCATCTTAATTAAAGATTGTTTGGTTTCTTTCTATCTCAATTATAAATTATTTGATTTCATTTAATTATCTCAATTATAACTTATTTGGTAATGTAAAAATAACTCTTGATTCGTTAACCAAAGGGGGTAAAATTTCATGGAATAAAGCAGTTTGCTTTTCTTCCCGTTAAAATAAAAATAAACGGAAACTAGTAAACAGTCGCCAGTAGACACCGCAAACAAATTTTTCTTCTTTTTAATGGGACACCTAATTACCACGTCATGATTGATGAATTAGCTTTGTTAACTTGGATGAAAGTCTGGGAGAAAAAGTGCCTTTGCGTTTGTTGCTTCAACCGACATAAAGGAAAGAAATTAATGAAAAAGTCCTTCCCTTAAATCTTAACTTTTATCCTGGAGGTTTGTAGAACAAACAAGGTTTATCCTCAAACCAACAGACAATTGCTTTCCTCTTCAATGGCTTTTAATTTCATTTCATTTTTGAACTGTAGCAAAATCCATGACTTGCAAATTTCAACTGCCAGACTTGCATTATATTGCGAATTAAAGGAGGAGAAACATATTTTTGTTCAAAACATTAATTTTTTCTCTCTCTGGAACGTGTATTAATTGTGGTCAAAAACCATACGAAGTTCAACGGTATTAAGCCGTATTCTATATTGATAGTGGGAATTGGTCCATTAATCCAACTCTTAGGGCAAAATAAAGCAAAAATATTACTTTGAGCGGATTTTCTCGCGTGAAAACATTGAAAAACTCAACTAAATAAATCAAAGATAAAATGAAACTTATATTTTTTGCGACAGTACTCAATTTATTAGTAACATATCCTGACTTTCCATTTTACTGTTAAAGAATGAAAGATTTCGATTTATTTTATCATAGGTTGTTGCTGTTAGTCATATTGACATTTACAATTTAGAGATTACATATTGGTAAAAGAGAATAGTAGAGAGTGCTGCTTCGCCGGTAACATTTGTTCGATGTATTAGTCGGCAATAGAATATTTTGTGAGCAATAGTAGCAAATACCGATAAATTTCAGTACAAAATGTCGATAGATGTGTTACTGACGTGATAGTATTGTATTTTTGGGGGAATCATCCGCCTATTGCCTACCTTTCTTTTGTCTTTTTGAATTCCATTCGTTATTGGACAAGGACTTTTCACTACATTCTCCTTCATATCCTATTTCTCTTTTAAATGCTGAGTCATTCGCCGAAATTACCGAGTGAAATGTAGCAATATCATTAAATTCCTTACGTAACCAGTAAATATGATATTCTGTTTACCGAATAAATATTAATTTTCAAAAGTTGAATCAGGGAAAAAATTACTAAAGGCAACATTTATTTAATTTCTAAGGTATGCTTTCCTATTTTTGATAATTCGTAAGAATAAATAGCCTTTTACTTGTCAATATACACCATTTCGTATTCTATGAAATAAATTTGCCTTCAGGGTAGTATATGTACAGTACATTACCTTTAATTGCAACGCAGATGGGAGGCAGCCTCTTGATACAAAGCCCTTGGCATTCTGTTAGATTTCAATTAGTCTTCTTCTCTTGGGTACAGACAGGAATTCATCATCTCTTATCTTCTCCACTGCTCTATTTCCTCGCAATATCTCAGATAGATTGGCATTCAACATAAAATTTCTAAAATTAACTATATTATAGATTTTGTTGGGATTGCCAAACGAGAGCATTTCCGGGACCTAAGAAATAGACAGAATTTCAGGACATCTGCTCATATCTCTCATAAATTTCTTTATCTGCTTTCATAAGAAGAGTTTGTTATATACAGTAGTTAACAATCTATTGAACTCTCGCTTACATCTATAGAGACTGACACGACGTAATTCTGTTGGATGTCTCCCTTTTTATGTAATCATGAAGATTTGAGAAAGAAGACAGAAATTAATGTCAGTAGCTCAGCATTTCTCATTTACTTCACCTGGCTAAAGTTTTTGTCAATATTCTGCTGTCCGGTGTAACCCTTTTATTAATAAGTCTCTTCTTGTTACAAAGTTTTATCAGCTGAATGGATCTGTTCAGCCAATTTATGCTTAATAATCTGCTCTTAGATTATCTCAGCAGTTGGAAATAAACCATATGGTCTTTTGTAGATATACTTTTATGAATTATTGTTATACCCCCCAATATGTTGAGATTTTTTTTTAAGGGGGGGGGGGGGGGTGGAAGGGGATTTCTAATAGTCAGGTTTT
>NC_090728.1:142153202-142155702 GCF_036898095.1 Palaemon carinicauda
ATAACATACATTGTTTTGCATTGCTCCACTATCAGAAATCTCTCGTCGGGACTTGAGTACAGTAATTGTTCCTAAGCCACAGATTTACAAAGAATATTCCGTGTTATTTTGGTCTGTTGGGAATTCCAACTTAGGTTTGAGATAACATAACGCGTGACTACGAATAGGGAATGAGAATGTTGATGGTGAGATAAAAACAAGATTGAGGAGAGATTTTAAGAAGAGGAAATCTCTCTTGAAGTATTGCCTCGTTTAGAGAGTCTGCTGCAATGGGGAAAATGGGATGTTATTGACATTAAAGGCACGTAGATTGGGGGTGAACGGGTAAAGTTGTGAATGTATTGGATAATGAAAGGCAATTTTTTTATTCTTTATTCTTTATTCTTTAATTTTATTAGTAACCGCAGCTATGCTACAACTCTTGTTGGAAAAGCAAGGATGCTATGAGCTCAAGGGCTCCAGCAGGGAAAAAGTAGCCCAGTGAGGACAGAAAATTAACATGCGGCAAAAGAAATAATGAACAATTAAAATAAAATCCAAAGAACAGTAACAACATTAAAATAGATCTTTGATATATAAGCAATGAAGAGAGACTTCTGTCAGCCTATTCAACATAATAACATTCGGTGCAAGTTTCGACATCTGAAGTTCTATTCAATGAGAAGATAATGTAAAGTACTTAGAATAATTAAATACTGGATGAGTTTAATCAATTTAAATACTACAAAAGTTAAGGATTAGTAGAAGACATGATTGGAATCATATTAAAAGATAGCGCATTTACAGGAGTTACATGAATGAAATAATTATAAGAATTTTTTTCTTTTTCTTAGGGTAGGCTCCACCTTGAATGGGTGCCAATCGTAAAAAATATTTCCCAAAATACACTAATCAAGACACGCTAATGAAATTTTCAGGCATTATTAGCACTATAATAAGGCATATCCTCTGTACGTTTTATCATCCTACAAGGAAAATAAAGGATTTTATGAATAAAAATGTGAACATTGAAGCTAGAGACTTAAATGTTATTTAGTGACTAGTGAGAAACTACTGTCTTGAAATGAGATTTCGTTCTATAGGCATGTTTGTTTATCCACCTGGAACAAGCACACAAAGTTTTATCAAAATCAAACAGTAAATAAGCACACAGCAAGAAAAAAAAACGAGCGATAACTTTAGTGAAAGCCAAGCCGATAATGGTGGGAAACCTAGAAATAAATATTCACCAAAAATTTAAATCTTAATTTAGGGAAAAAAAACCTTCTGTGTTTTTGTAGGTATTATGTCAATTGATAGCCTAAAACATCTAAATATTATATTACTTAAGGCATAAGAGCAGGACAAGCAAAGAAATACACCCATCTCCCGTAAAAGAAAAAACCAGAAATTACGATTTTTGTCTGATGACAGAAATATTGGATATAAAATCCTAATCACCCCTGAACTCATTTTCTTTGATGACACTGATATTAGAAAAAGACTTTGAAAAATTTTTAAGAGGTAAACTATAAAAATTAGACAATTACTAATGATATTTCTTATTTTTGCTATGAACTTAAGGGGGGCGTTGATGACCACGGGGGGCATTATAGAGGCTGGAGATGAATTCTACACATATCACGGCCTTCTGATAGGCAAAAGGAAGACTTTTAGCAAAGAAAAAAAAATTGGCAAAAATCAGCCTTGTAAGGTGGAGACTACTCTGCAGGACAATGTTAATATATTATTTTAATTAGAATATATGTATCAAAAAGTGTACAAACAATTTATTGAAAACTCCAAGTAATTAAGCTTGTCTTATTAGCTTGAAATAACAAATGGTTTATTATGTGCCATTACAAAAAAAAATTGATTTCATTAATTGAAATATGTATCATGAAGTGTATATAATATTTATTGAAACTTCAAAATAATTATGCTTGCATCATTAGCTTGAAATATGTCTATAGCAAATGATTTGTTATGTTGTATCACAAAATAAAACAAAAGTGAGGCAATGATAAAGCTGCAGTCATGCATATTTGCCCTCAGAAGTTTAGTGTAGATTTAATCATAAATAGTTTATATATTTTGTTCATTGTAGTAATATATTTTTCATAATGAGGCTCATTGATTCTTTTTACTCAATGCTAACTAGCATCCCTCTCTTTTTTCATATTACCGTCGCTTACATTTGTCATGAAAACAATGACGGGAAATAATTGAGCGCCAAAAGCAGGAACACACACACACACACACACACACACACACAGCCGGGAAGACTGAATAAGTCTACAATCATAATTTTCACAAATATCATGCTCGTTCCAATCATTAGATTAAATTCCGTAGAATTCGGGGGAGTAAAAATAAAGTAACTAAACTACAGAGCAATACAGTCTGTAGAAGATTATTTGACATGTCTTCCGATATTCTGAGGAATGACATCATTTGATTAGTATCGCTGATCGAATTATAGTAAATGTCTTGGTTTGAATGATTCATTGGGAACCATTCA
>NC_090728.1:142160702-142165702 GCF_036898095.1 Palaemon carinicauda
ATACAATAGGCTCCCACGAGACATCCGAATAATTAAAGATATTAAGGCTTTCAAGAGGAAACTGAAGACCTTATTCTGCGAGTGTTTTGACAGTGATGATCAAACTGTAAGCGAACAATACACGTAATGAAATGTTGAATGCTCCTGAATGAACGCCATACAACAACCATGGAGGTCCTGTAGAGAGTGGGGTTCTTCTGCTGTACAGGACCAGATAAGCAGCCCTTAAAGTAAAAGTCGGTAAAGTAATTTTAATAGATGTATATAGAAAATTAAGTCCATTCGGGTGTTGAGAAGGGTATATGGAGATTACTGTAGACCCTCGATGCGATTCAGGGTTTAAATTTGCCAGAAAGGGTGTAAATCCCCATATACTCTTCTCATCACCGGCATAACGATTTTGTCCGTACAAGTTTTACCTTAGAACATTGTAACTGTTGATTTCCCCTCCAGTCAGACCAAGCAAACCAGGATTTTCAGAAGCGGACAACTGGTGACTCGAGCAGACGACAGTTTAATACGTTTAAATACCGTTCATTGAATGGCAGAGCCAAGTGATAGTTGACAGTGCCCTATCGCAGGACAATACCCTAAAGACTAATCAGCGCCCAGGTCTTGTATACCAGGAATGATTAAGTATTAAGATAGGTTGCTACAATATCCACTTTGTTGACGAACCCCAGAGAGAGTTAACCTAAGATATTCATTGTTGGTGCTAATATAGGCAACCATTGAACATGCAATCATATACAGTAGTTTGCTTGATTGCCAATGGCTCTGAGATCTAACCAATCAAAACATTAGGCGCTGTAGAAAGACGAATGTGCAATAAATAACAATGCTTAGGCTAGTGATTATTGTATGCAAAGATTCTTTCTTTTTACCTCATCTTGGGAAACTCTGATTACTCCAGTGTATCTGTCTGGCTTAGGCTCTGCTCGAACACCTATTAAAGGAGTTTTCCTATTCTGAGGAAGCGTTGATTATATTTTAGTATGCTGTGTTTGTATCACCCGTTTACTGTCATTTCCATTGACATTTACTTAAAGAAGACGGCATTTCATCCAATTCATGGAAGAAAATATAAATAATTTAGATCCAATTCATGGACGAAAACGTAAATAATTTAAAAAGCTTTCTTGCTTCACGTTCTTATATACATGAAAGCAAAATCGAAATAAATTTATTTTATCGGTGTCATTGGTATTGATGGAGGTTTTTACTCTGATTACTGAGTTTATAATTATTTCAATGATAAATTGTTGTGATTACTTTCCAGCGCTCGCATTTGTTTCTTAAAGCACAATGGTAGCTGATTTCATTAAAAAATTCTTAGCCAGTGAGCACTGTAAATATTTCACCTAATTCTGAAGATTTACCATTTTTTCCTTCTTAATGGTAAAGGGAATGATTCAGATAATTGCTCAGAGTAGGAAAAAAAAATTCTTGCCTTGGAAAACTTTCCTTATTGAATGAAGTCTAAGCTAGTTTGTGAAATTTTTCTTGAAAATAATTATTGAGAATAATTTCATAAGAATGATTGGTTTTTTTGATATCATACCTAAAGAATAATTTCTAGAATGCATAGCAAATGGAAAAATTATTGGTACATACGTGTAATTAGTAATATTTACATATAGATTTTAAGTGATCAGTATCGTAGATTAATAATTTCATGACATCCTCCTATATTTATACTGATATTTATGCCATAGGTTATTTTACGAAAGTTAGTTATATTTTTTTGTGATTGCTAGCAATTATGTAACACTGTAAATAGCTTTAAATTAGGATAAGCAATGTCCGAAACGTTATAAATGTCACAATCATAAAATCTTCTTAAATACCTTTAGTTTCGGAAGCACTTTTCAGTTTAATAAAAAAAAATCAAAATCATTAAGGTTCTAATATCTTAAATCTTATGAATATTAAAAGCACTATGATCGTTGTCTCCATTAAAATCTACTATTAAACAGAACTATAAACTAGGAAATTATTTAATAAACTATAATAATTGTCATTCTCAGCAATTCGTGTAACGTTTTGGAGTTCTACGTATTGAGAAATGTGATAAAGATAACAATGAGCTTTTTTGATAAATCATCCGTCAGCATCCTCTCTCTCTCTCTCTCTCTCTCTCTCTCTCTCTCTCTCTCTCTCTCTCTCTCTCTCTCTCTCTCTCTCTCTCTCTCTCTCTCTCTCTCTCTCTCTCTCTTTTCATCTCATTTGATATTATGATTTTATGTTTCCTAGTTTCCAGTTTGATAGAAAAGCCAAATTATATCACGAGTTTTTATATTAAATATGACAAGCTTTTATTTTTCAGTTAAAAAATAGAAAATGCTTCTCTCTCTCTCTCTCTCTCTCTCTCTCTCTCTCTCTCTCTCTCTCTCTCTCTCTCTCTCTCTCTCTCTCTCGTTGACGAAATACACTGTACATGATTTGAACTAAACAGTTAGGTCAGTACCTGGCTATCAGTTAAATGTAGTGTGTCGGAGGAACACAAAAGAGAGAGAAAGAAACTTTAACTTCTCCGTTAAAATTTGTGTGAAGGATCATTAAATCAAAATTAGAAACTAAAACTTCATCAAAATAATCCCATAATGATGCTAGAAAGATAAATCCTATATTTGTATCTATCTATGTGTGTGTCTAGCCATATATCAATATTTTTAGGGTATCTCCCTCATGAAATCCACCGTAAAAGGAAACTATTTCCTTAAAGAGAGTTTTGATACGAAAAAAACTTCCGGAGGGAGATGAAGAGAAGGGGTTACCAAAGTAGTCCAGCCGTTTTCAGTAAAAATCGTTCAAATTTGGTTAAAAGCACCAAATTTTGCACAAAGTTAGCTTGAGATGTACCTTTTGAAATGTGATAGAGACCCATTTGATATCTTTCCAATATGGCCGCTTTTTTCAAGATGGCCGCCAACAATCTGGAAAATGCTGCTATTTGAAGTATTTTCATCGTATAGTTACAATCTTGGAGTCTAAACCTATATTTTCAATGATGTTCTAAACATTAAAAGCAAATGTGGGCACATAAGACAAATATCTAAGGAGCAAATGGCCTTTTTATTACAGAAATAGCCTACAAAAATATTAAACCGGCTGTAATCATATTTGTTCTGAAATTTAACGCAAAGTAAAGATTGTAATTGAATGCCAAACATATGTAAAGTGTTTTATTAACTCAATATGAAGAGTTTTATATTAACTTAATCCCAAAATAGGTCTTATCCTTGTAACTATCAATTGCTAGTACAGTACTGAAATGACTAATTTAAGTACACAGTCTAATCACACACAGGCAACAATCCCCCCCGCATTTGCACAGAGCCGTACATGCTAGTTGTGCTATCACACACACTTGCATCTTCCTCTACAGCCTTTGACACATCCACATTTCAGGAATTCCATACAGGAAACTGATGCTTGAGGCAGATCTGACCAATAGGATTTCCATGCATTCCCAAGTCCTTTCATCCAACCCCATTCAACAGGTGAAGGTACTGGCCCCAAACATGACCAGCTTGATGGGATGCTCTTAGGACATGCTAGTAGAGAATAGCAGAAGTTAGTGGTATGAGATCAAGAGACCTGCCATTTCCTGGTGAATAGATCTTTTCTCGCTTCATAAGCTGATGGGGCAGATGTCATAAAGCAGAACAACAAATCGCTCAAGGTTTGCCATATGCTGGTCAATTCT
Source organism: Palaemon carinicauda (assembly GCF_036898095.1). Taxonomy (NCBI): domain Eukaryota; kingdom Metazoa; phylum Arthropoda; class Malacostraca; order Decapoda; family Palaemonidae; genus Palaemon; species Palaemon carinicauda. Next base: position 142,164,412 of record NC_090728.1, read on the forward strand.
CTCCAGTGGTGGTACATTCCCAAGGTCTGCAAACACCTCTGTTACACTTTCAGATATTTGCCACGTCTCCCAAGAAGATTTCTTCCCTTTACCAGCAAAGGAGGATGTGTTGTCACACTTGCTGAAGGCATGAAACATAGGCAGAGCTCAACACTTTGGACCTAGAGAACCAGCTATGGCGTGTACAGGGATATATTTGAAGTTGTCCCCAACCCCAAAGCTGATCCACAGTTCACTTGCATGAATTAGAAGACAATGCTATAGCTAACACTACTACATCAGTGTCCACAGTTCTGATCATGATCCTCTCACAACCATGTTGAACATCATCTTTTGCATGGAGAAGAAGCCTTGTGTCTGCTTCCTCATGGGAGCACGGAGATATTTGATCAATACTGTCCCTCCAGGGGTTGCAAAGGACCGATTCTCCTTTTGTGGACATAATTTGCTTGCCCTCTGGACAGCTGACATTGATCCGCTAGAAAACGGAAGAGCTCGGCTTTGTTTGCATCACACCGCAAGAAAGCCTTTCAGTTGCCAGGAACAGGAGTGTTAGCCTTTACTTTTCTGCGGTCCCCCTCTCGTCTGAGACTCCTAGCAGTCGCCTTCAGACTGTCTTGGAAGTACTGATCAAAGATAATATCAACTCTTCTTGCTGACTCCAATTGACGCTTTACATGTGGTACAAATACCTGGACAGCATACTCTTGAAATGTTCTTGATGCACCTGGATTAAGCATATTAACAATAGCAGCCCCATCTACTGTAGAAGAACTGCATCAGTATCAGGCTTGTCCTTGATTGTGGTACTATTCTGTGTAAGGAATGGGAGAAGATCAGCTTTGGTCCCATGTTGAAGCAATCCAGCCTGTGACAATGATGGTGGACTGGACTGATTCTCATGGCGGAAAACTCATCAATATCCCCATCTCTCACTTGGCAAGACACATACAGTTTAGAGAAAAGAGAACAGTCTTGTTTCAATGATGCAATTTGTTGCTTCTCCTTTGACACTTTGCGGGTAGGCTGGCTGCTAAATAGAGGAAATTTGTTCCTTTTGATAGGGTCTGTCAGACTTTTGGTTCTGTCTCCTAGCCGTTCCTTCACAAAATCACTATATTGCTTATTTCCCAACCTTTTGATATGCCTTACGGTTTTTATAACCTCTTTGTCTACAACATCCTGGGTGCCTACTACAAGAAGATCAGATGAATCTTCCATGAATGGATTTCCCATGTCTTCTAATGTATCACACAAGGATTTGACTTGCTTTCTGTATGTTGTCTGTACC
>NC_090728.1:142170702-142180702 GCF_036898095.1 Palaemon carinicauda
ATAAGTTCTTGTAAAAATGGAAATATGTCTTAAATTACCATTGATAATTTGACTCCTCCATCCTAAGCTCTTGAATTATCAAAAATTCAAAAATTATTTTTTTTTTTACTCTCTTTTTTTTTATATGAATAACTCGACTATATTCAATATGGAAATAGATGACATTCAAGTTAAGACAATTTAAGGTAACAAAAATTAATTGGATATTTAAGAGAGATGTTGAAAGCAGACAGGCTTCACTTGTTAACTCTTGTTGATTTTTTCATGAATAACTGAAGAGCTAGTGCGTAAAAACTATACTTTTTAAATTGATATAGCCACAACAAACATTGTTAATGGAAGGCTTTAATTGTCTTGGAAAAATAGGACCCAGATTTTCATCTCAAGATATTACATCATACAGCTGTGAGAGGTTTAGTAAACTTTGAAAAGGATTTTGGTCATATCTAAGTCATATATTGAAAGGTTAAAATAAATTATGGTATAGCAATGAATATTGGAGACATCATTTGGGACTAATATTTGCTCCTGGATTTAATAGACTCGTCAAAGACAGCTAATAGTATATTTACACTTATACTCTTTTGCTCTAGTAATTGGCAACTTTATAGACTTATTTGCATTAGAAATTTGGCTTCTGTGTAAGCATATTTTACTCTAGGTATTGTCAATAGTACAAAAATATTTCTCACTGGTCATTCTCTACGGTTTAAATATATTTTTCAATAGTCATTATCTACGGTATAAACATATTTTTAAATTGTCCTTCTCTACGGTATAAACATATTTTGCAATCGTCCTTCTCAATGGTTTCAACATATTTTGCACTTGGCATTGACTACGGTATAAACATATTCCAGAGGTAGTAGGTTGGCCAGGCCACCAGCCGACCGTTCAGATACTACCACTAGAGAGGTATTGGATCCTTGAACTGGCCAGACAGTAATGCATTGGATCCCTCTCTCTGGTTACGGCTTATTTTTTCTTTGCCTACACTTACACAGAACAGTCTGGCCTATTCTTTACATATTCTCGTCCTTCTTCACACACCTGCCAGCAAAGAGATACTAAACACTTCTTCACCCAAGGGGTTAATTACTGTACTGCAATTTGTTCAGTGTATTTTACTCTTGGTAAGAGTAGAAGAGACTCTTTAGCTATGGTAAGCAGCTCTTCTAGGAGAAGGACACTCCAAAATTAAACCATTGTTCTCTAGTCTTGGGTAATGTTATAGTCTCTGTACCATGGTCTTCCACTGTCATGGGTTAAAGTTCTCTTACTTGAGGGTACACTCGGGCACACTATTCTATCTTATTATTCTTTTTTCTTCCTCTTGTTTTTTTTTAAATGGTGTGTTGGGCAGGCTTAATAGAAGGGCCATGGATGCCTGGTGGTTTATCAAGAGGTTGTCTTTTTCTTTTCCGATTCTTTTTCCTCTCATAACCATCCTTACTATTCTCCCTTCAGTTGAGGTGGCTACCCTGGAGGGTATTTACCCTTGCATGGTGTATCGGCTCTTCCATGTTGACCAGTTTTTTCCGACTTTTTACTGTAGTCAATGGGTTTCATCAATCACATTATTTATAATTCTGTACATATTGTTTTTTTTATAATTCTTGTTAGTCCAGTTTTTAAGTATGATGTCTCTTTTTTATTGCTATTAATTCTTATGCTGTCTGGAGACATTGAGCGAAATCTGGGACCAGTGTGTCCTAGATTTCGTCAATGTCGTCTTCTGTATTGTAATATTCGTGGTCTTCATGCAAATTTCCAAGACCTTACAGTTGCGTCCAGACAGTATGATATTCTTTTGTGCTCAGAAACTTTGGTTTCTAATATGAGGTACTCATCTGAGCTCCTTATAACTGGTTTTAAGAAGCTAATAATATTAAAATGTGATGCCATCCCAAGGGCCATAGGAATGGCGGTATATATTAGGACCGAGTACCATGATTCTCATAAGTCCTTATATCAGTGTGGATGCCATGAGATTCAGGTAATAAAAGTTTGTGGCAGGCATAACAACTTTTATTTGCATTCCATCCACAGGAATTAAGATATGGATGATTCTATCTTCGATTGTCTTCCTACCATTATGGCTAAGATACAAGAAGATGATAGAAAGGCTTCTTTTGTCTTTGTTGGTGATTTTAATGCTTACCATATGGAGTGATTAAGTTCTATCTCTCCTACCGATCGCCATGGCTTAAGAGCTTTAGACTTGGCCACTGAATCAGGCTGCGAGCAAATCATAAATGATGCTACTCACAGGTCTGGTAATTGCTTGGACCTCATATGCACTGACTGCCCTGGCGTTATAACTAGTAAGGTTGGTTCTCCAGTCGGGACATCTGATCATGCCTTGATTTCATTAGTAGTGAAGACTGAGCAGCCTGTCCCTGATATATAATAATCTTGCAAAATACATATGAAATCCTAAGCAGACTGGAATGGGATTTTGCACGATCTTTTGTGCTTGAATTGGTCACAATTATATAGTAGTGTAGATCCTGTTGTCATTTTGAATGAGAATCTAGTCAACATAATTGATAGGCTTATCCCTTTTCGTGTGCTAAGGTACCGAGTGAAGGTCAAACCATGGTTCGATGATGATTGTAAACGTGCTTATTTGGAGAAGCAGGAGGGCTATCATCTTTGGAAGGGTAATAGATCAGATTTGACCTGGAATAACTATACTCAGCTTCGAGCGTTTGCTCAGAGAGTTTATGCCTCAACTGAAGAGGAGTACAATTTAACCATAAAAGAAACACTTTCGGGTATAACTCAGGAACATAAATGGTGTGGATGCAACAGTTCTTCCTTTACTTAAACCAGAGGGCTCAGTCAGTCATTGTCCAAAGTAAAAGGCAACCCTGTTGGCTGATGTTTTTGACAGTAAACAGAGTAATGAAAAACTTGAACTTCCTCATTCCTGTTTTCCTGAGGCTAAACTAACTAGTTTAGCTTTTCGATCTCGTGAGATTAAAACTCTGTTGATGGACCTTGATGCTTATGGAGGTGTAGACCCAAATGGCATTTTTCCTTTGTTTTTTTATAAAGACAGCAGACTTCTTAGCTCCAGTTATCTGTTATTTTGCGCAAGTTAGCAAGAAGAGGAGCCTTTAGCACTTATTGGAGAATTGGTAATGTTACTCCTCTATGTAAATGTGTTTGTGGTAACTCAAGTCCTACTGATTACCGCCCAATTTCCATAACCCCCATATTATCTAAAGTTTTAGAACGTCTTCTGGCAAAACGTCTTAATAGGTTTGCTGAAGGTAATCAACTACTCCCTAGTTTTTAATTTGATTTTCGTAAAGGCCTTGGAGCATGTGATCCCCTTCTTACAATCTCCAATGCTGTACAGAAATCCCTTGATTGTGGTCAGGAAGTTCGTATGATTGGCCTTGATTTTAGTGCTGCCTTTGACCGTCTTATTCATGAGGCCTTTGTTTTCAAACTCAAACAGTTGGGTGTGGGTGGGTCGTTTATTGATTTTTTAAGTAATGGATCTCAAAGAGTTGTTGTTGATGGGCACCATAGTGAGTATAGGAATGTTATATCCGGTGTTTCTCAGGGTAGTGTTCTTGCCCCATTACTTTTCATACTATATACACATGACATTTGGGTTGGCCTAGAAAACAAGTTTGTTGCATATGCAGATGATACTACTCTCTTTGCATCAATTCCATCCCCTGAATGTAGATCTGGGGTTGGTGAATCCCATAATAGAGAATAATATAAAATTTGTGCATGGTAGAATTATGGGGTATGAAGTTGAATCCTAATAAAACTCAAAGTATGATTGTAATTAGGTCAAGGACGGTGGATCCTCAACTTCCGGATCTCATTATTGATAAAGTTTCTTTAAATTACTATGACTCTTTTGAAATTTTAGGTGTGATTCTCGACGGCAAATTTATTTTTGAGAAACACATTAGATCTGTGTCTTCTTCAATTTCAGAGAAAATTGGCTTACTGAGAAAGTCTTAAAAGATTTTCGGTGATCAATCTGTTCTGAAGAAGCGTTTTAATTATTTCATTCTACCTTGTTTTGAGTATTGTTCTCCTGTCTGGTCTTAAGCTGCTGATTCTCATCTTAATTTTTTGGACAGAAACTTACGGTCTATTAAATTTCTTATTCCTGATCTAGATATTAATCTTTAGCACCGTCGTTCAGTTAGTTCATTATGCATGTTGCATAGGATTTCTCATAACTCTGACTATCCTTTACATTCAGATCTCCCTGGACAATTCCATCCTGTTCGTAATATTAGGCAGGCAGTTAATTCTAATAGCCAGGCCCCCTTCATCATGAGGCTCAATACTGCAGAGTATTCTAGAAGTTTTATTCCAGCTGTTACCAAGTTGTGGAATGATCTTCCTAATTGGGTAGTTGAATCAGTAGAACTTCGAAAGTTCCAAGTTGGAGCAAATGTTTTTATGTTGCCCAGGCTGACATGAGTATTTTTATAGTTTATATATGACATGTCTGTTATTGACGTTGTTAATAGTTTATAGAGGGACATATCTGTTTTGACGTTGTCACTGTTTTTAGAATGATTTATTGTTAATTTATTCTAATCATTTATTCATTTCCTTATTTTCTTTCCTCACTGGGCTATTTTTCCCTATTGGAGCCCTTGTGCTTATGGCATCTTGCTTTTCCAACTAGGGCTGTAGCTTGGCTAGTAATGATGATAATAATAATAGTCCTTTTCTATGGTACCAACTTATATTGCTGTAGCCACTGACTACGGTATGAATATATTTTGCACAAGTCATTGGCTACGGTATAAACATATTTTGCATTAGCCACTGGCTACGGTATGAGCATATTTTGCTCTAGCCACTAGATACGGTATGAACGTATTTTGCATTAGTTATTGGCTACGGTATAAACTTATTTTGCACCAGTCATTGGCTACGGTATAAACATATATTGTACCAGTCATTGGTTACGGTATAAACATATTTTACACAGTCACTTGCTACGGTATGAACATATTTTGTACTAGTCGTTGCTACGGTATAAACATATTTTGCACAAGTCATTGGCTACGACATAAACATACTTTGCACCAGTCATTGGCTACTGTATAAACATATTTGGCTCTAGTCATTGGCTACGGTATAAACATATTTTGCACCAGTCATTAGTTACGGCATAAACATATTTTGCACTAGTCCTAGGCTACAGTATAAACATATTTTGCACCAGTCATTGTCTATGGTATAGACATATTTTGAACTAGTCATTGGCTAATGTATAAACATATTTTGCACAAGTCATTGGCTATGGTATAAACATATTTTGCTCTAGTCATTGCCTAATGTATAAACATCTTTTGTACCAGTAATTGGATATGGTATAAAAAGAATTTGCACTAGTCATTGTTTATGATATGAATATATTTTGCATCAGTCACTGGCTACAGTATAAACATATTTTGCACCAGTCATTGGCTAAGGTATAAACATATTTGGCACCAGTCATTGGCTACGGTATTCACATATTTTGCACCAGTCTTTGGCTAAACTATAAACATATTTTGCACCAGTCATTGGCTGCGATATAAAAATATTTTGCACCAGACATTGGCTACAGTATTAACATATTTTGCACCAGTCATTGTCTATGGTATTAATATATTTTGCACTGGTCATTGTCTATGGTATTAACATATTTTGCACTAGTCATTGGCTAGAGTATAAACACATTTTGCACTAGTCATTGGCTATGGTATAAACATATTTTGCACTAGTCATTGACTACGGTATAATCATATTATGCAGTAGTCATTACCTATGGTATAAACATATTTTGCACTTGTCATTGGCTATGGTATAAACATATTTAGCCGTAGTCACTAGCTACGGCATAAACATATTATTACGTAGTGTTTGGCTACGGTAAAACATATTCAACACCAGTCATTGGCTACGATATAAACATATTTTGCACTAGTCATTGGCTACGGTCTAAACATATTTTGCACTAGTCATTGTCTATGGTATAAACATATTTTGCACTAGTCATTTACTAAGGTATAAACATATTTTACACTAGTCATTGTCCATGGTATAAACATATTTTGCACAAGTCATTGGCCACGGTATAAACATATTTTGCACTATTCATTGTCTATGGTATAAACATATTTTGCACTAGTCATTGGCTATGGTATAAACATATTTTGCAATAGTCATTGGCTACGGTATAAACATATTTTGCACTAGTCATTGTCTATGGCATAAACATGTTTCGCACTAGTCATTGGCTACAGTATGAACATGTTTTACACTAGTCATTGGCTATGGTATAAACAAATTTTGCACTAGTCATTGACTACGGTATAAACATGTTTTGCACTAGTCATTGTCTATGGTATAAACATATTTTGCACTAGTCATTGGCTACGGTATAAACATATTTTGAAAAAGAAATGGAATAAGGCATTAGTTTTGGAATATTTAGCAAGAATAATAAAGAGAATTTGAGAATGGAAGTCACTTTCATTAATTTCAATCGCCCAAGTGGTTTTATTATTGGTAGTAAGTTGTTTCTAGGGAATGAATTTATTGACCTTTTTGAATAATCATTAGAATCAATGATTCGTCTAAAGTCTCTCTCTCTCTCTCTCTCTCTCTCTCTCTCTCTCTCTCTCTCTCTCTCTCTCCCCTAAGCGCAAGTCTTTTTCTCGTCTTGTGCAACGATTTCCTATGTAAGGTCTCATTTTTTATGTAAAGAAATTTTAAATACAAAAGGAATATTTTTACTTGAATAAGATCGACTATTGACTAGATCTCTTTGCATACAAGAAATTGAGCAAAGCGGTGAGTTCTAATTAGTTCTCATAGCAAAAAAAGAATTAGAAAAGAATAAAAGAAGAAAACCTGCGAGTACTTCTTTATCAATCTGTTGCTGAAGAGGGAAACTATTTCTCTCAAGTTCTTGTCTCTTTGGAATCGAAGATTCAACAGTTAGAACTTCTTCCCCTTGAAAAGTCTATTGAATCTTTTATCTTTCCATCCATTATTCTTAAGTCATTTTTACTTTTACGTTTTTCGCTTTTCTTTGCATCTACGACAAAAAATCTCGACTTTTTCTTTCTTCGGTTTGTCACTAACCAAGTAACGCCTTTTTCTTTGAATTTTTCATTTCCTTTTTTATCATTCTAAGATTCGTGTGAGACAGACAAAGTGACCAAGTATTGTGTATTCGTTTTAGGAAATATACACATGTACGAACATAATAATTCATACATTGAAATATTTAGAAAAGGAAGACTATGAAAGCGTGGGAGTGAAAGACAGATGTACTAGTAAGGACAGCCCTGACCATGCAACATCCACTTTAAAGATAAATGGGATAGGGATTGGGACAATATCCTAGCTAGCAGGACAATGACCTAAAGACTCTTCACCCTAGCAAGGACCAGGGAGGGGCAAGCAATGACAGCTGGTGATTCAACAGGTAGACCTATAGGATCCCCCTAACCTTCCCCCTCCCTCATTCTTAGCTTACAAGAATGGTGAGGTTGGAGAGACTATCGAGCTTGAGCGTGTTTCGAACCCCAGTACGGCGATCGCTAGGCAGTGATGTTCCAAATATACCCCCACACCGTTAAATAAATCTCAAATACATATCAGTGAGAATATTTCTAAAGGTACAATGAAAGATGAATAGATATTGTAGGATTTTCCGTGTTTCAGTAACAGTCAGAGCTGGATTTTATTCATCTACAAGTAATATTTCTTTCCTCTTATTTGATGAGACTTGGTCTAACTGCAGGTTAAAATTGCGTCATGTCTTTATCTTATATTGATAGATTATTATCATATCCCTATTGGTTCATTAATGAAATTAGAAATTATTCTCCAAATTTTAGTATTGTTTAATGTATATGCTGGAAATAAAATAAACCACCACAGCACCGTGGTAGTATTGACGCCACTCCCATTTAACTGGTTGTAACTGCAGCGGGTAATCTGAGCAAGTATTATTTTTTGGCAGGTTTAATAATAATAATAATAATAATAATAATAATAATAATAATAATAATAATAATAATAATAATAATAATAATCTACCTCGTTTCATTTTGTATGACATCATATGTCTTTAAATGGATGAAGCAATATGAGGTGGGTGTTTTTGATACATGATTTGAATACTCTCCAGGGCAACGTATCAATCAGATTCGATTGGCGTCTTTTTTGCAATAGGAATCATCAATATATCACAATAACAAATCTGCTTTTCAATAAAAACATATGCAATTGGTAGTTTCTTGTTACTGAATTTGAATTACATATACAAACAAATGTATCAAGAAATTATAAATGGATGTTGTTTTTATCACTATGAGACAATAAAAGAGGCCTTTCGGAAAATTCATTCGAAATGAATTGTATTTATTAAAGACATTAAAGTTACATGATATCATATTTGGTTTAGCAGAAACTACGAATATGGAAAATCATAGGCACAATAACTCGTAGTGATGCAATAAGCCTAATTGAATGCATTACTTTGATTGTGACCAGTTATTCAAATCTCCAGTTTTTGATAATAGAAAGTTACTGGATTCAAGATGAAATTGCTAGCCTTTAATATTTTTTTCTGTAAAATATAAATACATTCACTGTTAAAGTCTGTCTATCAAGATGTCTAGATTAGATGAGAAATGAAATTTTGAGTTGGAGTAAAATATATATTAGAATTAGTTTTGCTGTATTACGGTCTCTAAAGGGCAGTAGTCTTTCATAGAGAGAGAGAGAGAGAGAGAGAGAGAGAGAGAGAGAGAGAGAGAGAGAGAGAGAGAGAGAGAGAGAGAGAGAGGCACATAGTTTTCTTATTTCCACGAACTTTATTAGCTTAACTCCATCTCATACTTTTTTTTTTACTTATGAGAGTTTCTCCCTCTATAGTAAACCCAAAACAGCGACAATTAATTTTGAAAGCCAGATGGATAATCTTCATCATTCTACATTTTTATTGAAGATATTTGCCACATTTGAAAATATGGTATTGCTCTTGCATTGGACTGATGGCGTCAGAATGGTTCGATCGGTGTCGAAATTCGGAAAACCCTAATATTACTTTTGAAACTTCGACGGGAGGATTTTCTCCAATGAAAAGTTTAATTTGGAGTAAAAAAACCAAAAAAAAAAAAAAAAAAAAAAAATTATATGAAGTAGCCTTTAGTCATATTACCATATTTGTTGTTCAAGTTGAAGCATTACTCTATATAGCCTAAGTTTCTCGAGTGTAAACTTTTTTTTTTTTTCAGACTATTTGCCAGTTCGGTCTTCTTTTATACTTATTGACAAGTCTTTCTTCATAATTTATTTATGACTCATCTATTTTAACGTTGTTACAGATTATAATGTACTTTAATTCATTATTTTTTTATATAGTTAAATTAAATCCTCCTTTCCCTTCCTCACTAGGCTGTTTTTCCTGTTGGGCCCAAGGGCTTATTGCATCCTGTTTTTCCAATTAGGGTTGAAGATTAGCTAGTTTTAGTAATAAACATAATAATGATTATGGCGATGATATTTTTTCTAATTTTCTTCAAGAATAGATATGTTACAGTTCGGTCTCTTTATAAACCTTTATATTGGAGGAGGGATATAAAAACAGTATTGTAACATTTTATCTAAATATTTTATTTGAAAAAAATCATGTATTTACCGTTAAATAAATCTCAAATACATATCAGTAAGAATATTTCTAACAGTAGAGAGAAAGGTGAATAGATATTGTAGGGATTTCCGTGTTTCAGTAACAGACAGAGCTGGATTTTATTTATCTACAAGTAATATTTTTTCCTCTTATTTGATGAGACTTGGTCTAATTGCAGGTTAAAATCGCACCAGGTCTTTATCTTATATTAATAGATTATTACTATATCCCCATTAGTTCATTAATGAAATTAGAAATTGTTCTCCAAATTTTAGTAGTGTTTAATTTATATGTTGGAAATAGAATTTT
>NC_090728.1:142202407-142212407 GCF_036898095.1 Palaemon carinicauda
ATTTTGCATCTTCCAGTCTTGGATTGTCTGGGGATGCATCTTGGGTATTTATCGAGCTTATTCTTAAACACATCTACGCTCACTCCTGATATGTTTCTTAGATGAGCTGGCATTGCATTAAATAGTCGCTGAATTATCGATGCTGGTGCATAGTGGATTAATGTCCTGGTGTGCCTTCTTTAGTTTTCCTGGTATAGTTTTGGGCGTTATTAATCTACCTCGGCTTGCTCTTTCTGATAATCTTATCTCCATGATGTTTCCAGTAATTCCTTCGATTTGCTTCCAGTGCTTGTATTATCATGTAGCGTTCTCTTCTCCTTTCTAGACTGTATAGTTTTAAAAAATGGCAGTCTTTCTCAGTAGTCAAGGTCCTTAACTTCTATTCTAGCAGTATATGACCTTTGTACACACCCTGTGCAATATCCTTTTGGTAGTGGGGGTACCATATCACATTGCAGTACTCGAGTGTACTACGTACATATTTATTGTAAAGCATAATCATATGTTCAGCTTTTATTGTTTTAAAGTGTCTGAATATCATTCCCATTTTTGCTTTATATTTAGCCAACAGTTGTTGCTATTTGGTCGATGCATAACATACTCCTGTTTAACATTACACCAAGGTCTTTAATTGCTTTCTTGTTTGTGATTGTCTCGTTATTAGGTCCCCTTGTATGCACATACCATTCTTTCTCTGTTTCCATAGATTATCGATTCGAATTTACCGTAGTTTAATACCATCCTATTTATCTCTGCCCATTCATATATTTTGTTTAGATCTATTTGTAGTGAGTTCCTATCTTCATCACAAGTTATTTCTCTATTTATTCTTGGTGTCATCGGCGAAACTTCTCACTACAGAGTTTTTAATAGTACAGTCTATGTCTGAGATCATAATAACAAACAGCAGTGCAGCTAATACCGTACCCTGTAGCACGCCAGACATTATCTGATCTTCATATGATTTCTCGTCATTTGCAACCACTATCTGTTTTCTGTTTTGCATAAATTCTTTTACCCATTTTCCTATCTTCCCCACAATATTATGCTTTCTCATTTTTTTTTCTCTAATATATTATGGTCTACCTTGTCAAAGGCTTATGCAAAATCTATGTAGATCACATCTGTGTCTTTTTCATTTATCATATTTTTGCATATGTTTTCATAGTGTGCAATCAGTTGGGGTTTGTGTACTTTTCCGGGCACAAAACCGTGATTCATTATTTTCCTTTTTATTACCCTTTCATACACTTTCATGATATGTGATGTTAGACTAACAGGTCTATAATTGCTTGCCTCTAGTCTTGATCCACTTTTGAAAATAAGGAGAGGGAGAGTGTTAAGGTGAAGAATGCTTGCGCTCTAGACTTTTTCTACTACTACTACTACTACTACTACTACTACTAGCTACTACTACTACTACTACTACTACTACTACTACTAATAATAATAATAATAATAATAATAATAATAATAAGAGTAATAATAACCCATGTGTATAGTATACTATATAGCTATATATATATTTACATATATATTATACATATATATGTATATATATATATATATACATATAAATAACAATATATATAATATATATATATATATATGTACGTATATACATATGTATGTATGTATATAGTATATATATATATATATATATGTATATATTATATATATAGTATATATATATATATATGTATGCTATGTATATACATATATATGTATATTACATATATATGTATATATATGTATGTTATATATATATATATATATAAATATATATATATATATAATATATATATATATATATTATTATATTTCATTCACACTCCCACACACATGCAGAATAAGAGACCAGAAAAAAATCCCCCCTCCGTGCATTACCTGAAGTATTTGTATGAAGCAAGTTTGGCAATACAAATATTTCTTTTCAATTGCATGTCCTCTCGACCGTGATGAAAGAAATGCGCATCGAGGCGCAGTTGTATGTTGAATAGAAGGGAACTCGATGCTTTAATGGCCTCTGAAAAGATGGTGCCGATGAACAATGTTTGCCTATTACTGATGTCATTTGAAGTATAGAAAGGGAGAGGTTTTAGTTTTTCTATTTCCTCTTGTTCCGATTTCCCGCTTGAGATTTTATCGGATATTTCTAAATGTAACGTAATGCTTTCTTTACTAATGAAAAGTATTTTCAGTTTCCACACTTATGGTCTCTCTACAATTATTAGAAATTTTGTAAATTGAATTGTGACACTTTTTCTTTATATAGTAGACGTTCCTCAACTGTCATAAATAAAATTCTGGCTAATTTTTATATAAATATACCATCCACAACTTCCTTAAATAGAATTGTGGCATTTGATTTTTTTATAGATCTTCCTCACCTTCCACAAAAAGAATTGTTGCCTTTTCTTGATATAGACCTCTCTTAATGTCCATGAATTGATTTTTTGGCACTTATATTTCAATGTTGAACCTTTCTCAACTTCCGTAAATAAAACTGTATCAATTAATTTGATGTAATAAATCTTCCTCACCTTCCACAAATAGAATTGTTGCCTTCTCTTGATATAGACCTCTCTCAACGTCCATGAATAGATTTGTGGCACTTATATTTCAATGTCAAACCTTTCTCAACTTCCGTAAATAAAACTGTATCAATTAATTTGATGTAATAAATCTTCCTCAACTTTCACAAATAGAATTGTGACACTTCCTTATATTATAGCCTTTCCTTAACTTTCATAAATAAAATTGTGGTAGTTGATTTCATATAAAAGATCTGCCTGAAATTTCACAAAAATTGTGGGTATTTGTGGTTTTATAAAAGATCTCCGTAAAAAAAAAAAAAAAAAAAAAAATGTGGCACTTGGGTTTGATATAATAGATTCCCGCTCAACGTCCATATATAGAATCATGGCAATTATTTTCATGGCATACGCCTTCCACAACTTCCATTAATTGATGAAATTATGGCGCCTATTCTGACATAGTAGAAATTCCTCAGCTTACATGTGTAGAATTGTGACACTTTTGCTATAATAAAACCCTAATTATCCGTTGACCGAAGTTAATTAGCTTAGAGAATAAAAAGTTTATATTTTATCTGAAGATAGTTTCTCCAAGAGAACCGGTTATTCTGAAGTATGAAGATTGATAGATAATGCAATCATGAAAGTAAAGCTAACTTCAGTTGGATGCAATTGAAATGGCTGAAAATTCTATTTCCAACATATAAATTAAACAATACTAAAATTTGGAGAATAATTTCATTAATGAACTAATAGGGATATAGTAATAATCTATTAATATAAGATAAAGACCTGGCGCGATTTTAACCTGCAGTTTGACCATGTCTCATCAAATAAGAGGAAAGAAATATTACTTGAAGATGAATAAAATCCAGTCTGTCTGTTACTGAAACACGGAAATCCCTACAATATCTATTCATTTTTCTCTCTACCTTTAGAAATATTCTCACTGATATGTATTTGAGATTTAGTCAACGGTAAATACATGATTTTTTTCAAATAAAATATTTAGATAAAATGTTACAATACTGGTTTTATCTCCCTCCTACAATATAAAGGTTTATAAAGAGACCGAACTGTAACATATATATTCTTAAAGATAATTAGAAAAAAATATCATCAGCATCATCATTAATATGTTTATTAGTAAAACTAGCTAAGCTTCAACCCTAATTGGAAAAACAGGATGCAATAAGCCCTTGGGGCCCCAACAGGAAAAACAGCTTAGTGAGGAAAGGGAAGTAGGATTTAATTTTAACTATATAGAGAAAATAATGAATTAAAATACATTATAATCTGTAACAACATTAAAAATAGATGAGTCACAAATAAACTATGAAGAAAGACTTGTCAACAAGTATAAAAGAAGATCGAACTGGAAAATACTCTGAAAAGAAAAAGTTTACACTCGAGAAACTTAGGCTATATAGAGTAATGCTTCAACTTGAACAAAAAATATAATATGACCAAAGGCTACTTCATATAATTTTTTTTTTTACTCCAAATTAAACTTTTCATTACAGAAAATCCTCCTGTCAAAGTTTCAAAAGTAATATCAGGGTTTTCGAATTTCCTCACCCATCATACCATTCTGACGCCATCAGTCCAATGCGAGAGCAATGCCCTATTTTCACATGTGACAAATATCTTCATTAAAACTATAGAATGATGAAGGTTATCGTCGCTGTTTTGTGTTTGCTTTGGGAGGGAGAAATTCTTATATGTAAAAAAAAAAAGAAAAAAAAAAGTATAAGATGAAGTCCGGCTGATAAAGTTCGTGAAAATAAGAAAACTAGGTGCCCCCCCCCCCCCCCCACCCTCTCTCTCTCTCTCTGCTCCTCTCTCTCACTCTCTCTCTCTCTCTCTCTGAAAGACTACTGCCCTTTAGAGACCGTAATACAGCAAGACTAATTCTAATATATATTTTACTCCAACTCAAAATTTAATTTCTCATCTAAACTAGACATCTTGATAGACAGGCTTTAACAGTGAATGTATTTAGATTTTTACAGTAAAAAATATTAAAGACTACCAATTTCATCTTGAATCCAGTAACTTTCTATTATCAAAAACTGGACATTTGAATAACTGATCACAGTCAAAAGTAATGCGTTTCAATTGGGGCTTATCGCATCACTACGAGTTATCGTGGCCTATGATTTTCCATATTCGTAGTTTCTGCTAAACCAAATATGATATCATGTAACTTTAATGTCTTTAATGAATACAATTCATTTCGAATGAATTTTACGAAAGGCCTCTTTTATTGTCTCATAGTAATAAAAACAACAGCCATTTATAATTTCTTGATACATTTGTTTGTATATGTAATTCAAATTCAGTAACAAGAACATACCAATTACATACGTTTGTATTGAAAAGTAGATTTGTTCTTGTGATGTATTGGTGATCTCCTAGTGCAAAAAAAGATGCCAATCGAATCTGATTGATACGCTTGCCCACCTCATATGGCTTCATCCATATAAAGACACTATGTCATACATAATGAGACGAGGTAGATTATTATTATTATTATTATTATTATTATTATTATTATTATTATTTATTATTATTATTATTATTATTATTGGAGTTACAACCAGTTAAATGAGAGAGGCGTCAATACTACCACGGCGCTGTGGAGGTTTATTTGAAACGTCACTGCCTAGCGATCGCCGGACTGGGGTTCGAAAAATGGCTCAATCTCTATAGTGTCTCCAACCTCACCATTCTTGGTAAAATAAGAATGAGGGAGGGGGAAGGTTAAGGGGATCCTATAGGTCTACCTGTTGAGCTCACCAGCCGTCATTGCTTGACCCTCCCTTGGTCGTTGTTTGGGTGGAAAGTCTTTAGGGCATTGTCCTGCTAGCTATAACATTGTCCCAATCCGTATCCCCTTTTATCTTTAAACTGGATATTGCATGGTCAGGGCAGTCCTTACTTAGTACATCTCTCTTTCACGCCCACGCTTTCACAGTCTTCCTTTTCTAAATGTTTTAAAGTATGAATGATTATGCTCGTACAAGTGTATATTTCCTTAAAAGAAATACACAATACTTTGGTCAGTTTGTCTCTCTCACACGAATCTTAAAATGATAAAAAAAAAGTTTATAAAAAATTCCAAGAAAAAGGCGTTACTTGTTTACGTGGCAAACCGAAGAAAAAAGAAAGTCGAGATTTTTTGTCGAAGAGTCAAAGAAAAAGCAACAGTTATTCAAAACGAAAAAGTAAAAATTACTTCTGAATAATGGATAGAGAGATAAAAAATTCAACTGTTAGATCTTCGATTCCAAAGAGACAAGATATTCACATAAATAGTTTCCCTCTACAGCAACAGATTGATAAAGAAGTAGACCGCAGGTTTTCTTCTTTTATTCTTTTCTAATTCTTTTTTGTTATGAGAAGTAATTAGAATTCGCAACTTTGCTCAATTTCTTGAATGCAAAGAGATCTAGTCAATCTGATTCAGAGTAAAAATATTCCTTTTGTGTGTAACATTTCTTTACATAACAAAGTGAGACCCTTACATGGGAAACCGTTGCATAAAACGGGTAAAAGACTTGTGCTTAAGAGAGAGAGAGAGAGAGAGAGAGAGAGAGAGAGAGAGAGAGAGAGAGACTTCATACGAATCATTGGCTCTAATGATTAATCAGAAAGGTTACTTCAGTCATTCTCTAGAAACAACTTACTACCCAAATATAGAACCACTTAGGAGATAGAAATTAATGATAACGACTTTCATTCTCACTTTCCTTGTAAATCCCTAAATTACTTTTCTTTATTATTCTCAATAAATATTCCAAAACTAAGGCCTTATTCCATTTCCTTTTCAAAATATGTTTTATACCGTAGCCAATGACTAGTGCCAAATATGTTTATACCATAGCCAATGACTAGTGCAAAATATGTTTTATACCGTAGCTAATGACTAGTGCAAAATATGTTTATACCATAAGACAATAACTAGTGCATAATATGTTTATACCCGTAGCCAATGACTAGTGCAAAATATGTTTATACCATAGACAATAACTAGTGCAAAATATATTTATACCGTAGCCAATTACTAGTGCAAATTATGTTTATACCATAGACAATGACAATTGCAAAACATGTTTTATAACGTAGCTAATGACTATAGTGCTCCCAAACGAAAGAGTGGGCAGCTGAGAGCTTATTTTTTCGCATCGAATCTTAAATATTTCGGTCATTTTATCTGGAGAAGCCTTAAAGCAGAGGATGGATTAAGCTCTTGAAGGTGGGGCAGTTCGTCGGTCATTATCCCGGATATAGTTCCCTTTTCGGCTATTTTTCCCCAGGTGGCCAATGGAAAAGAAATTGGAATAGATTAAAAAGTCTCTAATGCATTTAAAAACAAGGCGCACGTGTCTTTATTAATTCTACATCTTTATCTGAGTGAATATGATATACGGCATTATATATATATATATATATATATATTCACATATGTATATATATATATATATATATTCACATATGTATGTGTGTATATAGTATATATATATATATACACACACACACACACATATATATATATATATATATACACACACACACACACACACACACATCATATATATATATACTATTATACTGTATATACATATATACACACACATATATATATAATATTTACATATATATATATGTATTACTATAATATATATATATATATGTGTGTATGTGTGTGTGTGTGTGTATGTGTGTGTGTTTGTGTAGATGTATTTAAAAGGATTACAAAAAATTCCAGTCTACTGAAAAACTGTAGGTAGAAATAAACCGGAAAGAATTAAAAGATTAAGATTTAGAGGTTACCCCATTCTCAGAGGAAGAACAGGATTAGTCCGACACGCTAAATCAGTTAATACGCAAATGTCAAGCTGGGCAAATTGTTTTCTTGTATCCTCACCGAGAGGTCGTGAAGGTATGAAATTATTTGAAATCTATACGAAATATTAAGAAGAACTGTCATTCGACTGCCACTTTCGTTTGGGAGCACTATAGTGCAAAATATAGTTTTATACCAGAGACAATAACTAGTGCAAAATATGTTTATATACTATAGACAATGAATTAGTGCAAAATATATTTATACCGTAGACAATGACTAATGCAAATTATGTTTATACAAAAGACAATGACTATAGTAAAACCAAACGAAAGTGGCGGGTGAGACACAGAATATATCGTGTGTAGATCTGTCGATTTCGGTCATTTTACTAGACAGGGTGGATTAGAGAATTCCTGAAACAGAAGATGGATTCGGGTCTCAGAGGGGGAGATGGCCTCGTTCTGTCAGTCTTTTTAATAGGGTTTTCTCAATCTTCAATTATATATAATATATATATAGTATATATACTATATATATATGATAAATTTTGCACATTTTTACGTGTTTTTCATATTCAAATAAGCCATATATATTTTTGATACATTAATGTCTGGATTCTCTTAACGACCTCGGGATCAGAGACCCAGGCGAAATCATACAAAGACAAGAGCTTGGCTCCGGCCGGGAATCGAACCCCTGGTCGGCAAGCCACGAAGTGGGTTAGTCACTGTGTGTACAACCTTTGCCGACTCAGGGTTCGATTCCCGGCTGGAGCCAAGCTCTTGTCTTTGTGTGATTTCGCCTGGGGGGTCTGATCCCGAGGTCGTTAAGAGAATCCAGACATTAATGTATCAAAAATATATATGGCTTATTTGAATATATATATATATATATATATACACACACACATTAGTATATATATAGTTATACTATATGTGTGTCGTGTGTGTATATATACACACATATATATATATAGTATATATATATTTTAGTATACATATATATACATATACAAAGTATATATATACTATATTATATGTGTGTGTGTGTGGTGTGTGTGTGTGTGCGATATACATATAAAGTATAATATAGTATATATATAATACATATATATACTATAATATATATATACATATATATATATATATATATATAGATATAATAATGTATATATATATATATATACTATATATATAGATATAGATATAAATTTATTTATATATATATAAATATATATATATATATATAGATATAAATTTAGTATATATATAATAGTATATATATATACATATATATATAGTATATATATATATATAATCACGAAAGCTGACATGTGTTGAGCATAAATATGTGGTATAGCCAGTAAGGTAAAAATTAAGAGACTTAATTGGAGTTAGTAGTTTCATCCAGTTAGGGACATCATTAGAATAAAAAAATGAGAATATATATACAAAAGACATAGTATTCATACAGGAGAGAAGGGAATCCAACAGCTGTCAGTTTCTTGATAATTCCAGAAATGTCAGATTTAAGATGAAAGAATAGCACCGGATTATCGGAAAACAGACCAGAGCTTAGGTCAAAATTTAAATCCAACAATCTATCCTTTCATATCTTAAGCCCTTGAGGAAGGAATTTTCAGTTTATAAGATTAGGACTCCAATCGTGTCATCAAAAGCCATAAATGTCACTTCAAACAAACCTTGCTTATAATTGGTACTTCATCTCTCCGTATGTAAAGCAGTGATTCGGATAAGTAATAGACAGTCAATCGACAGTACTTACAATGGCAAATTCTACAAAGCGCTTTCTCTCTTCTTCAGCCAAGGAAATCGTTGATAATGTTC
Organism: Palaemon carinicauda; assembly: GCF_036898095.1. Lineage (NCBI taxonomy): Eukaryota > Metazoa > Arthropoda > Malacostraca > Decapoda > Palaemonidae > Palaemon > Palaemon carinicauda. The sequence goes on from NC_090728.1 coordinate 142,211,644, forward strand.
ACAAATATTTTACTAAAGAAAAGAAAAACAATGCTCCTTTGATTGACGCGGCAAAAGTTTGTGATCGTACGATTGAAGCAACAGCAGTTCCAAAAAGGAGAGAGAACGAACTTGGTTACCATGAGGGAAGCAAATTGTACATAAAATGTGATTGCAAATAATTCCAGTAAACTGAGAACTACAACTATAAAAATGGAAATGACCAAGAGTTAAAAGGTTAAGAGTTGATTGTCAAACTCGTCTAAAAAAAAAAGCAGGATTAGTCTAACAGGCTAAATCAGTTAATCCGCAGGTCAGATTTTTCTTCATATCTTCAGAGGGGGGTCTTGAAGATATGCTGTCCGAAATATTTTGATGTACATACGATGCATTGAGAAAAGAGCTTCTCTCACTCGCCACATTCGTTTGGTTCGCTTTATAGTGCAAAATATGTTTATACCATAGACAATGACTGGTGCAAAATATGTTTATAGCGTGGCCAATAACTGGTGCAATATATGTTTATACCATAACCAATGACTGGTGCAAAATATGTTTATACCGTAGCCAAAGAGTACTGGTGCAAAATATGTTTATACCATAGCCAATGAATGGTGTAAAATATGTTAACACTGTAGCCGCTGACTGGAATAAAATATGTTTACACCGTAGCCAATGATGAGTGCAAAATATGTTTACACCGTAGTCAATGACTGGTGCAGAATATGTTTATACCATAGCTAAAGTCGGGTGCAAAATATGTTTATACCATAGCCAATGAATGG
>NC_090728.1:142217407-142223326 GCF_036898095.1 Palaemon carinicauda
GTTTTCTAGCGGTTCTCCAAGGATTTCTTCAGTCTTCGACTGTTACCACCATATGTTATTAAAGAGGCTTTCCTCTATTCATTTCCATCATTTCGAGCAACTCTTATTTTCTTAAAACTCTTCCTCTTTCTTTTACGGTAGGTTTCATGAGGGAGATACCTTAATATTCTTTGATAAATGGCTAAAAAAAAGAAAAAAGAAAACACACACACACAAATAGATACAAATATAGGATTTATTTTTCTAGGATGATAATGATGGGATAATTTCCATGAAGTTTTAATTTTTTATTTTTATTTAATGGTCCTGCATACAAGTTTTAACGGAGAAATTATAGTTCTCTCTCTCTCTCTCTCTCTCTCTCTCTCTCTCTCTCTCTCTCTCTCTCGTGTTTCTGTGACACACTACGCCTAACTGATAGCCAGGTACAGATCTGACTGATTAGTTCAAATGATGTACAGTGTATTTCGTCAACGAGAGAAAGAGAGAGAGAGAGAGAGAGTGATGCACAGTGTATTTCGTCAACGAGAGAAAGAGAGAGAGAGAGAGAGAGAGAGAGAGAGAGAGAGAGAGAGAGAGAGTGTGCAATTTTCTATATCTTTTTAACTGAAAAAAAGCTTGTCATATTCAATATAAAAGCTGGTAATATAATTTTGACATTTCCATTAAACTGGAAATTAGGAAACAAAAAATCCTAATAATATCAAATGAGATAAAAGAAAGTTAAGAAAAATAAGTACGTATTCATATGCAAAACCTTTTGTACAGAGAGAGAGAGAGAGAGAGAGAGAGAGAGAGAGAGAGAGAGAGAGGGGTATTTTATTTTTCTTTATTTAAAAATAAAAGCTTATCATATTTAATATGAAAACTGGTAATATAAGGTTGACCTTTCTATTCAACTGGAAACTAGTGGAAGAATCATATCATCATCAAATGAGATGAAAAAAGTTAAGAGAAATAAGTAAATATTCATATGAAAAACCTTTTGTCCAGAGAGAGAGAGAGAGAGAGAGAGAGAGAGAGAGAGAGAGAGAGAGATTCTGTCATAATCTATCACAACAAAAGCTCATTGTTATTATTGTTAAATTTCACAATACGTGGAACTCCCAAACGTTACACGAATAACTACGCATGGAAATTATTATAGCATATTAACTAATTTTAGCTAATTGATGTTTATTATTTACTAATTTTGCTCCTCAATCGTTTTTTTTTTTTATTTCATAGTTTATAGTTTTATTTTTAATTGCACGTTCTAATGAAGACAACGACCATGGCGTTTCTTTAATATTCATAAGATTAAAGAAATTAGACCCTTGATAATTCTGATCTATTACTAAACTGAAAAGTGCTTACGAAACCAAATGTGTCAAAAGGAGATTTTATAATTGCGGCATTTATAACGTTTCAGGCATTCCTTATCCTAATCGAAAGCTATTTATAAGGGTTACATAATTGCTAGTAATCACAATACATACCTACATACATACATAAATACATTACATATACATACACACACACACACACACACACACATATATATATATATATATATATATATATATATAAAACTTACGGAAAATAACTTATAGCCTAGCATAAGTATAGGATGTTATCAAATGATTAAACTACTATAGATACTGATCTCTTAAAGACTACCTGTAAATATCACTAATAATGTATCCATAATTTTCCCATTTGCTATATATGCCAGAAATTATTCTCTAGGTATGATACTAACATATTCAGCTTTACGAAATTTTTTTCATTCCAAAAAATGTTAAATCAACCTTACGAAGAACAATTTCCCAAAATAGTTTATACTCCACTCAATACGGAGAGTTTTCCAAGGCCATTTTTTTTTTTCTTTTTACTCTGGCTATTGAATCAATGCAAAGACTGAGTAGTTATTTGAATTATTTATTTCAATATTAAAAAGGAAAAAAAAAAGTGTTAAATCTTCAGAATTAGGCGGAATATTTACTGTGCTCACTGGCTAAGATTTTTTTTAATGAAATCAGCTACCAATTACCTTTACACAACAAATGAGATAGAGCTGGAAATTATCACAACAGTCTATCATTGAAATAATTATAAACTCTGTAATCATATTAAAAACTTATCTCAATACCAATGTCAGCGATAAAATGATTAATGTTGAGTTTTCTTTCAATTATTCAAGTAAACAATGCAAGAAAGCTTTCTATATTATTTAAACTTTCTTCCGTGAATTGGACGAAATGTCCTCTTCACTAAATAAATGTCAGTGGAAATGAAGGTAAAGGGGTGATAAAAACACACGAGACATAGATTATGTCTCAAACACACACTAAAAGGTAATAATTGTTTCCTCAGATTAGGTTTAACCTTTCCATGAAATTTCGTGAAACTCTATTAATGAGATTTTAAGCAGAGCTTTAGACAGATAGACACACAGGAGTTAAAAGACCGTCTCCCAAGAGGAAGTAAAAAGGAAGAATCTTTGCATACAATAATCACTAGCCTAACTAGTTGCATTGTTATTTATTGTACCTTCATCTTTCTACTACGTCTAACGCTTTGATTGCTTAGATCTTAGAGCCACTGGCAATCAAGCAAACTACTGCATTAGATTGCCTGTCCGAAAGGTTGACTATATTAGCACCAACATTGAATAGCTTGGGTTAACTAACTCTCTCTGGGATTTGTCAACAAAGTTGATATTGTAACAACCCATTTTACTGCTTAGTCATTCCTGGTACATAAGATCTGTTCCAGAATGATTGACCATCAAAAGGTTCTTCTGGGGTAAGCATGTTATAGGAATTTGAAATCACACATCATTTAACTCAATGATTTAAAATCTATTTCCAGCTGTTAATCTAAATGTCTACATACCTAGTTCATAGTTCATGGCATTGCTTTGGAATATTCATTATGTCATGGACCTTGTCTGGCCTGAGGGCTAAACACCTCAGAACAATATTTTGTAGTCAAGTTTGATTATAACTGTACAACGTTTAAAAATTCAGTATGGTTATCCTACTTATCTTTTCTAGTTACAAAGTACGTACGAAAAGAACTCCCAAAAATTGGTAGGTTTTAGCAAGATATATAGACCTTGGGTTTTAGTGAATATGTTTTAGTCGTTCTCCTATAGTTCTCAGTACTAAAAATTTACCGGTACTTTTGTCCTTACCTCACGCGGAATATCCAATAAAAATCACACAAGGGGTGTGACACCATATACAACCGATGTCTGCTTGAGTCACCAGTTGTCTGCCTCCGAAAATCCTGGTTTGCTTGGTCTGACTGGCGGTGTGATCAACAAGTATAATTTTCTACGGTAATGAGATATGAGATGGGTATATGGGGATTTAGGCCCTGGCTGAGGTCAAAATCCCCATTTACCCTCCTCATCACCAGGATAACTTATAGCATCGTACTCCATCAATGTACTTTCTGTTATTTTCTATATACATGTCTTCCATACGTCTTCATCCATTACATATAAAATTGCAACTGTATATATATTTTGATATGCATTTGGCACTTTGGAAAAAAATAGAACATTAATAATAATAAAATCACATAACTATGTTACTCCATTCTGCATTTTTGTAAGAAATTCGCCCATCACATTTTTTCGTATATTTTCTCTTCCTTCCCCGACGTTCTTTATTTTATCTTCCCTTGCTTTCCTTTGGCGTGCATGAGTGAATGCCCAAGTGTTAGTTTCAGATTTAGAAGCAATATTACAAATGAATGCATAAACATTTGTGTATTATCTTCATCTCTAAATTTATAGGTAAATTCAACAGTAGGTTCATCAGTTATATGATATAATATAAAAATAATTAAAAACTCAAAAAATGGTTTAAACATTTACCTATATTAATTCTACTATATAATACAAGCAAAATTTTCAAGAGATAATATTTATCCAAAGCGAGATATGAAGTCATAATGGAAATGCATTTTTTTCCAAATCTATCCCCTGGTGAGAGGAACAAAAGGGTATACAGCCTAACGGGAATTATATCATCACATAAGCATCAAAATCAGTGATATAGAATTTATATTTATAGAACCCTGTGTTCGTCAGATTAAAAACAATTCCACAAAACTGTTGAAATCTGATTCGAAAAGCAAAAAAAAAAAAAAAAATCAACCTGTTCTCTTTGAACTGATTTTACCTAACAATTCTTTTTTTGTGAAACTATGGACAATTTACTAAGATATTAACATCTTTTTTTTTTTTTTTTTTTTTTTTTTTTTTTAATAAATTTCTTAAACAATGACCGATATCGTTAATTTTTGTGTGTGTTTATAATTACTGTTATTTTTGTATTTTGATTTTAGGATAGTTTTATTATTTAACGTGTAAAGTGGTGATCAACCATTGCTTGATCCCTTAAAGGTTAAATAATTACTTGAAGAATTGGCATAGATGAACAAGGGCCAAACTCATATGGAGAGAGAGAGAGAGAGAGAGAGAGAGAGAGAGAGAGAGAGGTTGGGTAATTGGTTTTTTAAAACTAATCTTATACTTTATATTTCATAATAACACAAAAATCCATTAATGGAGATGATATATATATATGTATATATATATATATATATATATATATATATATTCCTGTAACCTAGAAGATGCTGTGACAATTCTTCATTTTGACATTTTCCTAATAAGATTTCCTCTCCTTTTCTTATCTAATCAAAGAATTTCCTTATGTACCACTAGTTCGAGGGAACGAAATATTATTTCTAGAGATAATGGAGGGTTATACTTTTTTTCTATATGATAGACGTTGCTCAAAATGATGGTATTGTAATAAAAAAAAAACGAGGGAAATAGAAAATCACTGACTGTACTAGTTTAAGTTTCAAATATTGAGAAATTGACGTTATCTATATTTCATAAAAAACTTAAGATTCTGAAAAATTTATAACAGATTGGTAGTTATTCGTTCAGTCATTTTTTTTTGCTAAGTAATCCAAAAATTTGTCCTCTTCACAAGGAATTGTAAAAGCTAAGGTTCTCTTTATTAAAATTTATCAATGTTGTTCCTGGTGTTTCAGGACATCGAATCTTATCATCGACGGCGAAACTAGCAGAATCACACGGATATGCTATATATACAGTATACAGTTATTCCTGTAAAATAGTTGGATCGCCAAAAGTTATGACTTGTGAAACCCAGACTAGAAATGACAAAATTTGCATAGGCGATTACAGCGTTTACTGACCAGTCTGGCTGCCTGGAAGAGGTTTATTCGTCAATTAGTCGTAGAGGTTTTACGTGAGTTCCATTCGTGTTATAGTATAGGAAAATTATAAGATTTTTTGTAAATGAAAGATTATTCAAAGATTTTACTCTGATAAGAAGGGCTTCTTTTAAAATGAGGTAGCCAAGAATAGTTTTCTTGTCATTAATATTACAGGTTACAAGGTTTTCCTTAATGACCACAGCAGTGCTTCTCATAGGTACCGTCTTGAAGATGGAAGGTCACGATCTTATTTTATCGTGCCAACATTGTATCCACTCCATAGCAACCTGATTACGTTCAATAAAGTCCTAATCTCCACAGATTGGCCCCTGTTCACATTCACGAAATATGTAGCCCATTGTCTGGATGGGATGCCCACATGCATTCAGCAGATGGGGCGAAACTCCACATTATGAAGATTGTCTCCATTTATCCAGGCTATAGCTTTTGCTAAAGTGGTTTGTTCCATATGGAAGACACTTTCATGGGCTCTGATGGCCTCACCAGGTGTGCAGTGGTGTGTTTCTCACCAGCATTTTAGGTGGCAAGTTGCTTAGCTTGCCTACTCATTGGAATGGAAGCTAGTGGTGGTCATGAAGCTCTTGCGGGATTTCACTCTTTGTCTAACCTGGTTATTGTAGATATAATGATTTTTGGGTATTTGAACGA
>NC_090728.1:142223826-142231326 GCF_036898095.1 Palaemon carinicauda
AAAAGTTGTTCGAAATAATGGAAATGAATAGAGGAAAGCCTCTTTAATAACATATGGTGGTAACAGGTCAAAGACTGAAGAAATCCTTGGAAAACCGGTGGAAAATTGGGTAGGGCAAATGAAGGGTCGTATGATGAAATAAAAAAGAAAATTATGAGATTATAATATCTAAACTAGCGGCACACATACGCGCGTGCGGTCTTCAACGATTAATAGACATTTAGATGTTGTTCAAAGAAAATGAATTCAATAACAAAAATGAAAGGCATATAGAATAAGAAAAATATAACAAAGAATTCCAACTGTTTTTTGAATTTCGGAAAAAATATTCAATTGACTTCCAATAATGTGTCAGTAAGGTTTTTACACAAAAGAGCATATACTCGAACTGCAAGATCTAGAATGATAAGAAATATATATTTCCCCTCGGAATATGTTCCAAGAATTTATAATTTTTTGAGGAACTCTTCGAGATTTTATCTCTCCTGACAAAGACAGGTTTTATTTTATCTAATCAAAAGGCTATTGTCAGTTGCTGAAAAGGCAGAAATGTTTTTAAGTGGAAGCGTCTTTTATAGAAATTATTTACCCCAGTATTCAAATATTTAATTTCCTCTTCCAATGGTAATAGCAGCATAATTAGATGGTACACAAGTTTTCTTTATGAATGATAAGAGCAGTTATCATCATCATCATCATTATCTCCTCCTACGCTTATTGAACACAAAGACCATACAAATATCCCAGATATCGCACAGAAAATGATAAGAGCAGTAGGCGTATGATTTAAGGGATTGAAACGCTAGCTTTGGAATAATGTGGAAATCTTTAGACCTCATTATTTAATCACCAATTTTAGTGAACGTATTTAATGATTATTTATATATATACTATATATATATATATAATATATATAGTATATTATATATATATATACACACACTACACACACACACACACGCACAAACACACACACACACACACACACACATATATATATATATATATATATAGTATATATATATTATATATATATATATATATAAATATATATTTATATATATATATATATTATATATATATATAGTATAGTATATATATAATATATATAGATATATATATAAATATATATATGTATATATATATATATATATATATATATACTATATATATATATATCTATATATATATATATATATATATATATATATATATAATATATATATATATATAATATATATATATATATATAAATATATATATATAGTATAATATATATATATAATATATATATATATATATATATATATATATATATATATATATATATATAAATATATATAAATATATATATATATGTATATATATATATATTATATATATATATATTATATATATATATATATATATATATCTATTATATATATATATATATATATATATATATATATATATATATATATATATATATATATATATATAAATATATATATAATATATATATAATATATATAATATATATATATATACTATATATATATATATATAAATATATATAAATATATATATATATATATATTATATATATATATATATACTATATATATGTATATATAAATATATGTATATACTATATGTATATATATCTATATATATATATATATATATAGTATATACTATAATATATCATATATATATATATGTATGTATATATGTAGTATATACTACATTATATATATATGTATATATATATATATCTATATATATATACTAATATATATATACTATATAGTATATATATATATATATATGTATATTATATATGTATATGTAATATATATAAATATTATTATTATTATTATTATTACTATCCAAGCTACAACCCTAGTTGGAAAAGCAAGATGCTATAAGCCCAGGGGCTCCAACAGGGAAAAATAGCCCAGGTGAGGAAAGGAAATAAGGAAATAAATAAATGAAGAGAACAAATTAACAATAATTCATTCTAAAATAAGTAACAACGTCAAAACAGACATATCATATATAAACTATTAACATCAAAAACAAATATGTCATAAGTAAACTACAAAAAGACTCATGTCCGCCTGGTCAACAAAAAAGCATTTGCTCCAACTTTGAACTTTGAAGTTCTACTGATTCAACCACCCGATTAGGAAGATCATTCCACAACTTGGTAACAGCTGGAATAAAACTTCTAGAGTACTGCGTGATGGAGAAGGCCTGGCTATTAGAATTAACTGCCTGCCTAGTATTACGAACAGGATAGAATTGTCCAGGGAGATCTGAATGTAAAGGATGGTCAGAGTTATGAAAAATCTTATGCAACATGCATAATGAACTAATTGAACGACGGTGCCAGAGATTAATATCAAGATCAGGAATAAGAAATTTAATAGACCGTAAGTTTCTGTCCAACAAATTAAGATGAGAATCAGCAGCAGAAGACCAGACAGGAGAACAATACTCAAAACAAGGTAGAATGAAAGAATTAAAACACTTCTTCAGAATAGATTGATCATAGAAAATCTTGAAAGACTTTCTCAATAAGCCTATTTTTTGTGCAATTGAAGAAGACACAGACCTTATGTGTTTCTCAAAAGTAAATTTACTGTCGAGAATCACACCTAAAATTTTGAAAGAGTCATACATATTTAAAGAAACATTATCAATACTGAGATCCGGATGTTGAGGAGCCACCGTCCTTGACCTACTTACAATCATACTTTGAGTTTTGTTAGGATTCAACTTCATACCCCATAATTTGCACCATGCACTAATTCTAGCTAAATCTCTATTAAGGGATTCACCAACCCTAGATCTACATTCAGGGGATAGAATTGATGCAAAGAGAGTAGCATCATCTGCATATGCAACAAGCTTGTTTTCTAGGCCAAACCACATGTCATGTGTATATAGTATGAAAAGTAATGGGCCAAGAACACTACCCTGAGGAACACCGGATATCACATTCCTATAATCACTATGGTGCCCATCAACAACAACTCTTTGAGATCTATTACTTAAAAAATCAATAATAATGCTAAGAAACGACCCACCCACTCCCAACTGTTTCAGTTTGAAAACAAGGGCCTCATGATTAACACAGTCAAAGGCAGCACTAAAATCAAGGCCAATCATACGAACTTCCCGACCACAATCAAGGGATTTTTGTACAGCATTGGAGATTGTAAGAAGGGCATCACATGCTCCAAGGCCTTTACGAAAACCAAATTGCAAACTAGGGAAGAGATGATTACCTTCAGCAAACCTATCAAGACGTTTTGCCATAAGACGTTCAAAAACTTTAGATAATATGGGAGTTATGGAAATTGGGCGGTAATCAGTGGGACTTGAGCTACCACAAACACTTTTACATAGAGGAGTAACATTACCAATTCTCCAACTAGTGCTAAAAGCTCCTCTTCTTGCTAACTTGCGCAAAATAACAGATAACTTTGGAGCTAAGAAATCTGCTGTCTTTATAAAAAACAAAGGAAAAATACCATTTGGGTCTACACCTCCATAAGCATCAAGCTCCACCAACAGAGCTTTAATCTCACGAGATCGAAAAGCCAAACTAGTTAGTTTAGCCTCAGGAAAACAGGAAGGAGGAAGTTCAAGTTTTTCATTACTCTGTTTACTGTCAAAAACATCAGCCAAAAGGGTTGCCTTTTCCTTTGGACAGTGAGTGACTGATCCATCTGGTTTAAGTAAAGGAGGAACTGTTGCATCTACACCAAACAGTGCAGATTTAAGGGTAGACCACCATTTATGTTCCTGAGTTGTACCAGAAAGTGTTTCTTTTATGGTTAAATTGTACTCCTTTTCAGTCGAGGCATAAACTCTCTGAGCAAAAGCTCGAAGCTGAGTATAGTTGTTCCAGGTCAAATCTGATCTGTTACCCTTCCAAAGATGATAGGCCTCCTGTTTCTCCAAATAAGCACGTCTACAATCATCATTGAACCACGGTTTGTCCTTCACTCGGTACCTTAGCACACGAGAAGGGATACGCCTATCAATTATGTTGACTAGATTCTCATTCAAAGGGACAACAGGATCTACACTATTATATAATTATGACCAATTCAAGCACAAAAGATCATGTAAAATCCCATTCCAGTCTGCTTGGGATTTCATATAAATTTTACAAGAATATGATATATCAGGGCCAGGCTGCTCAGTCTTCACTAATAATGAAATCAAGGCATGATCAGATGTCCCGACTGGAGAACCAACCTTACTAGTTATAACGCCAGGGGAGTCAGTGTATACGAGGTCCAAGCAATTACCAGACCTGTGAGTAGCTTCATTTATGATTTGCTCACAGCCTGATTCAGAGGCAGAGTCTAAAGCTCTTAAGCCATGGCGATCGGTAGGAGAGATAGAACTTAACCACTCCCTATGGTGAGCATTAAAATCACCAACAAAGACAAAAGAAGCCTTTCTATCATCTTCTTGTATCTTAGCCATAATGGTAAGAAGACAATCGAAGATAGAATCATCCATGTCTGGATTCCGGTAGATCGAACACAAATAAAAGTTGTTATGCCTGCCACAAACTTTTATTACCTGAATCTCATGACATCCACATTGATAGCAGGACTTATGAGAAGCAGGGTACTTGGTCCTAATATACACCGCCATTCCCCTGGCCCTAGGGATGGCATCACGTTTCAACATTATTGGCTTCTTAAAACCAGTTATAAGGAGTTCAGATGAGTGCCTCATATTAGAAACCAAAGTTTCTGAGCACAAAAGAATATCATACTGTCTGGACGCAACTGTAAGGTCTTGGATATTTGCATGAAGACCACGAATATTGCAATACAGAAGACGACATTGACGAAATCTAGGACGTACTGGTCCTGGATTTCGCTCAATGTCTCCAGACAGCATAAGAATAAATAGAAATAAAAAAGAGACATCATACTTAAAAACTAGATTAACAAGAATTATAACAAAAACAATACGTACAGAATTATAAACAAAGTGATTGATGATACCCATAGACTATAGTAAAAAGTCGGAAAAACTGGTCAACATGGAGGAGCCGATACACCATGCAAGGCTAAATACCCTCCAGGATAGCCACTTCAACTGAAGGGAGGACAGTAAGGATGGTTTTGAGAAGAAAAATAATCAAAAAAAGGAAAAGACAACCTCTTGATAAACCACCAGGCATCCATGGCCCTTCTATTAAGCCTGCCCAACACGCCATTTCAAAAAAACAAGAGGAAGAAAAAAAAATAAGATAGAATAGTGTGCGTGAGTGTACCCTCAAGCAAGAGAACTCCAATCCAAGACAGTGGAAGACCATGGTACAGAGGCTATGGCACTACCCTAGACTAGAGAACAGTGGTTTAATTTTGGAGTGTCCTTCTCCTAGAAGAGCTGCTTACCACAGCTTAAGAGTCTCTTCTACCCTTACCAAGAGGAAAGTACACTGAACAAATTGCAGTACAGTAATTAACCCCTTGGGTGAAAAAGTGTTAAGTATTTCATTGTTGTCAGGTGTATGAGGAAAGACGAGAATATGTAAAGAATAGGCCAAACTATTCTGTGTAAGTGTAGGCAATGAAAAAATAAGCTGTGACCAGAGAGAGGGATCCAATGCTATAGTGTCTGGCCAGTCAAAGGATCCAATACCTCTCTAGTGGTATATATATATATATATATATATATATATATATATATATATATATATATATATATATATATATATATATATATATACAAACATACATAAATATATATATATATATATATATATATATATATATATATATATATATATGTATATATATACATATATATATATATATATATATATATATATATATATATATATATATATATATATATATATATATAGATATGTATATGTATATATATATATATATATATATATATATATATATATATATATATATATATATGTATGTATATATATATATATATATATATATATATATATATATATATATATATATATATATATAATATATATATATATATATATATATATATATATATATATATATATATATATATATATATGTATATATATATATATATATATATATATATATATATATATATATATATATATACCTATACATATATATCCACACATATACAAACATACATAAATATATATATATATATATATATATATATATATATATATATATATATATATATATATATATATGTATATATATATATATATATATATATATATATATATATATATATATATATATATATATATATATATATATACATATATATATATATATATATGCAAACACATCATCGAATATGTTAGCTATTATATATATATATATATATATATATATATATATATATATATATATATATATATATATAAGGATATATATATATATATATATATATATATATATATATATATATATATATATATATATATATATATATATATATATATATATATATATATATATATATATATATATATATATATATATATATATATATCCTTATATATATATATATATATATATATATATATATATATATATATATATATATATATAATAGCTAACATATTCGATGATGTGTTTGCATATATATATATATATATATGTATATATATATATATATATATATATATATATATATATATATATATATATATATATATATATATATACATATATATATATATATATATATATATATATATATATATATATATATATATATATTTATGTATGTTTGTATATGTGTGGATATATATGTATAGGTATATATATATATATATATATATATATATATATATATATATATATATATATATATACATATATATATATATATATATATATATATATATATATATATATATATATATATTTATATATATATATATATATATATATATATATATATATATATATATATATATATATATACATACATATATATATATATATATATATATATATATATATATATATATATATATACATATACATATCTATATATATATATATATATATATATATATATATATATATATATATATATATATATATATATATATATATATATGTATATATATACATATATATATATACATATATATATACATATATATATATATATATATATATATATATATATATATATATATATATATATATATCTTTATATAAATATATATATATATATATATATATATATATATATATATATATATATATATATATATATATATACATATAGATATACACGAGGCCTGTCGGAAAAGTATCCGACCTTTATTTTTCATGTGCGAACTAGAGACCATAGCGCGGGTGCCACTTGGCACAGTGAAGGAAGACACCTTCATGCACATGCGTGAATTTTTTCATCACCATCCAGCGTGTCAGTTGCTGTCTGTCGGTCGCTGAGTGAGGTGCTACACAACGTGTCTGTCGGATTACCGATTCTCTCAAG
>NC_090728.1:142236326-142251326 GCF_036898095.1 Palaemon carinicauda
TGTTCATTTCTAAGTAATATATTAAATGGTTGAAAGAAATTATGGTATCGTACAGAATATTGGAGACGTCATATGGGACTAATATTTTTTCCTGGATTTAATAGACCGGTTAAAGACAGCTGATAGTATATTTACACTTATACTCTTTTGCTCTAGTAATTGGCAACTTTATAGACATATTCGCACTAGAAATTTGGCTACCGTATAAGCATATTTTGCTCTAGGTATTGGCAACAGTATAAATATATTTCTCACTAGTCATTCTCTACGGTTTAAATATATTTTTCAATAGTCATTATCTACGGTATAAATGCATTTTGCAATCGTCCTTCTCAATGGTTTCAACATATTTTGCACTACGCATTGACTATGGTATAAACATATTGCACTCGTCCTTATCTATGCTACCAACTTATATTGCTGTAGCCACTGACGACGGTATGAACATATTTTGCATTAGTTATTCTCTAGGGTATAAACTTATTTGGCCCCAGTCATTGGCTACGGTATAAACATATATTGTACCAGTCATTGGTTACAGTATAAACATATATTGTACCAGTCATTGACTACGGTATAAACATATATTGTACCAGTCATTGGTCACAGTATAAACATATTTTACACAATCATTGGCTGCGGTATAAATATATTTGGGAGTAGTTCTTGCTACAGTATAAACATATATTGCACCAGTCATTGGCTACGGTATAAACATATTTTGCTCTTGTCATTGGATAATGTATGAACATATTTTGCACCAGTCATTGGCTATGGTAAAAACATATTTTGCTCTAGTCATTGGATAATGTATGAACATATTTTGCACCAGTTATTGGCTACAGTATAAACATATTTTGCTCTTGTCATTGGATAATGTATAAACATATATTGCACCAGTCATTGGCTACGGTATAAACATATTTTGCTCTTGTCATTGGATAATGTATGAACATATTTTGCACCAGTCATTGGCTATGGTAAAAACATATTTTGCTCTAGTCATTGGATAATGTATGAACATATTTTGCACCAGTTATTGGCTACGGTATAAACATATTTTGCACCAGTCATTAGCTATGGTATAAACATATTTTGCACCAGTCATTGGCTATGGTATAAACATATTTTGCACCAGTCATTGGCTACGGTATAAACATATTTTGCACCCGTCATTGGCTATGGTATAAACATATTTTGCACCAGTCATTGGCTACGGTATAAACATATTTTGCACCAGTCATTGGCTATGGTATAAACATATTTTGCTCAAGTCATTGCCTAATGTAAAAACATATTTTGCTCCAGTCATTGGCTACGGTATAAACCAATTTTGCCCTAGTCATTGTCTATGATATGAATATATTTTGCATTAGTCATTGTCTACGATATGAATATATTTTGCACCATTCATTGGCTACGGTATAAACATATTTTGCTCCAGTCATTGGCTACGGTATAAACCAATTTTGCCCTAGTCATTGTCTATGATATGAATATATTTTGCATCAGTCATTGTCTACGATATGAATATATTTTGCACCATTCATTGGCTACAGTATAAACATATTTTGCACCTGTCGTTGGCTAAATTATAAACATATTTGTACCAGTCATTGTCCACGGTACAAACATATTTTGCCATAGTCATTGGCTTCGGCATACACATATTTTTTCGTAGTGTTTGGCTACGGTATAAACATATTTGCACCAGTCATTGGCTACAGTATAAACATATTTTTCACCAGTCATTAGCTACGGTGTAAACATATTTTACACCAGTCATTGACTATGGTGTAAACATATTTTGCACCAGTCATTGGCTACGGTGCATACATATTTTACGCCAGTCACGGGCTATTGTGTAAACATATTTTACACCAGTCAATGGCTACAG
This sequence comes from Palaemon carinicauda, assembly GCF_036898095.1. Lineage (NCBI taxonomy): Eukaryota > Metazoa > Arthropoda > Malacostraca > Decapoda > Palaemonidae > Palaemon > Palaemon carinicauda. The sequence goes on from NC_090728.1 coordinate 142,238,224, forward strand.
TATAAACACATTTTGCACAATTCTTTGGCTATGGTATAAACATATTTTGCACCAGTCTTTGGTCACGATATAAACATATTTTGCACCAGTCATTGGCTATGATATAAACTTATTTTGCACCAGTTATTGGCTATGGTATAAACATATTCTGCACCAGCCATTGGCTACGGTATAAACATATTTTGCACCAGTTATTGGCTACGGTATAAACATATTTTGCACCAGTCATTGTTTCCGGGATAAACATATTTTGAACCAGTCATTGGCTATGGGATAAACATATTTTAAACCAGTCATTGCCTACGGTATAAACATATTTTGCACCAGACATTGTCTACGGTATAAACGTATTTTGCACTAGTCATCTCTCTCTCTCTCTCTCTCTCTCTCTCTCTCTCTCTCTCTCTCTCTCTCTCTCTCTCTCTCTCTCTCTCCTAAGCACAAGTCTTTTTCTCGTTTTATGCAACGATTACCTATGTAAGGTCTCATTTTGTTATGTAAAGAAATGTTACACACAAAAGGAATATTTTTATTTGAATAAGATCTGCTATTGACTAGATCTCTTTGCATACAAGAAATTGATCAAACAAGTGAGTTCTGATTAGTTCTCATAACAAAAAATAATTAGAAAAGAATAAAAGAAGAAAACCTGCGTCTACTTCTTTATCAATCTGTTGCTGAAGAGGGAAACCATTTTTGTCAAGTTCTTGTCTCTTTGGAATCGAAGATCTAACAGTTAGAATTTCTTCCCTTCGAAAAGTCTATTGAATTTTTCATCTCTCCATCCATTATTATGAAGTAATTTTTACTGTTTCGTTTTGAATAACTGTTGCTTTTCTTTGCCACTCGACTTTTTCTCTCTTCGGTTTGTCACTAACCAAGTAACGCCTTTTTCTTGGAATTTTTTATTAACTCTTTTATAATTTTAAGATTCGTGTGAGAGAGACAAACTGACCAAGTATTGTGTATTCGTTTTTAGGAAATATACACATGTACGAACATAATAATTCATACATTGAAATATTTAGAAAAGGAAGACTATGAGAGCGTGGGAGTGAAAGAGAGATGTACTAGTAAGGACTGCCCTGACCATGCAACATCCACTTTAAAGATAAATGGGATAGGGATTGGGACAATGTCCTAGCTAGCAGGACAATGCCCTGAAGACTCTGCACACAAGCAAGGACCAGGGAGGGACAAGCAATGGCGGCTGGTGGCTCAACAGGTAGACCTATAGGATCCCCCTAACCTCCCCCACCCCCTCCTCCTTCCTTAGCTTAAAAGAATGGTGAGGTTGGAGAGACTATCGAGCTTGAGCATGTTTCGAACCCCAGGCCGGCGATCGCTAGGCAGTGACGTTCCAAATAAACCATCACAGCACCGTGGTAGTATTGACGCCACTCTCATTTAACTGGTTGTAAATCCAGCGGGTAATCTGAGCAAGTATTATTTTTTGGCAGGTTTAATAACAATAACAATAACAATAACAATAACAATAACAATAACAATAACAATAACAATAACAATAACAATGATAATGATAATGGTAATAATCTACCTCATTTCTTTATGTATGACATAAAGAGATACTACCGCTAGAGAGTTATGGGGTCTTTTGACTGGCCAGACAGTACTGCATTGGATCCTCCTCTCTGGTTACGGTTCATTTTCCCTTTGCCTACATACACACTGAATAGTCTGGCATATTCTTTACATATTCTCCTCTATCCTCATACACCTGACAACACAGATTACCAAACAATTCTTCATCACCCAAGGGGTTACTGCACTGTAATTGTTCAGTGCCACTTTCCTCCTGGTAAGGGTAGAAGAGACTCTTTAGCTATGGTAAGCAGCTCTTCTAGGAGAAGGACACTCCAAAATCAAACCACTGTTCTCTAGTCTTGGGTAGTGCCATAGCCTCTGTACCATGGCCTTTCACCGTCTAGGGTTAGAGTTCTCTTGCTTGAGGGTACACTCGAGCACACTCTCCTATCTTATTTCTCTTCCTCTTGTTTTGTTAAAGTTTTTATAGTTTATATAGGAGATATTTATTGTTGTTACTCTTCTTAGAATATTTTATTTTCCTTTTTTCCTTTCCGCACTTAGCTATTTTCCCTGTTGGAGCCCATGGGCTTATAGCATACTGCTTTTCCAACTAGGGTTGTAGCTTAGTAAGTAATAATAATAATAATAATAATAATAATATGTCTTTCTATGGATGAAGCAATATGAGGTGGGGGTTTATAATACATGATTTGAATACTTTATAGGGCAAAGTATCGATCAGATTCGATTGTCGTCTTTTTTGCACTAGGAATCACCAATACATCACAAGAACACATCTGCTTTTCAGTACAAACATGTGAAATTGATATTTTCTTAATACGGAATTTGAATTACATATACAAACAAATGCATCATGAAATTATAAATGGCTGTTGTTTTTATTACGGTGATAGAATAAAAGAGGCCTCACGGAAAATTCATTCGAAATTAATTGTATTTATTAAAGACGTTAAAGTTACATGATATATTTGGTTTAGCAGAAGCTACGAATATAAAAAATCATAGGCATGAAAAAACGCATTACTTTGATTGTGATCAGTTATTCAAATGTCCAGATTTGATAATAAAAAGTTACTGGGTTCAAGATGAAATTGGTAGTCTTTAATATTTTTACTGTGAAATATAAATGCATTCACTGTTAAAGCCTGTCTATCAAGATGTCTAGTTTAGATAAGAAATGAAATTTTGAGTTGGAGTAAAATATATATTAGAATTAGTCTTGCTGTATTACGGTCTCTAAAGGACAGTAGTCTTTCAGAGAGAGAGAGAGAGAGAGAGAGAGAGAGAGAGAGAGAGAGAGAGAGAGAGAGAGAGATGCACTTAGTTTTCTTATTTTCACGAACTTTATCAGCCTGACTTCGCCTTACACTTTTTTTTTTTTTTCACTTAAAAGAGTTTCTCCCTCCAAAGCAAACCAAAACGACGACGATAAATTTCGAGAGCCAGATAAGACGGATAATCTTCATCATTCTATGTTTTCATTGAAGATATTAGCCACTTGTGAAAATAAGGCATTGCTCTCGCATTGGACTGATGGCGTCAGAACGGTTCGATGGGTGTCGAAATTCGGAAAACCCGGATATTACTTTTGAAACTTTGGCAGGATGATTTCCAAAGAAAAGTTTAATTTTGAGTAAAAAAAGAGAAATTAGATGAAGTAGCTTTTGGTCATATTATTATATTTTTTATTCAAGTTAAAGCACTACTTTGTATAGCCAAAGTTTACCGAGCGTAAAGTTATTCTTTTTAGAGCATTTGTCAATTTGATCTTCTTTTAACTTGTTACAAGACTTTCTTCATAGTTTATTTGTGACTCATCTATCTTAACGTTGTTACAGATTATAATGTATTTTATATTCATTACTTCTCTATATATTTAAATTAAATCCTCCTTTCCTTTCCTTACTAGGCTGTTTTTCCTGTTGGGGCCTAAGGGCTTATAGCATCCTGCTTTTCCAATTAGGGTTGAAGCTTGGCTAGTTGTAGTAATAAACATATTAATGATGATGGTAATGATATTTTTTTTAATCATCTTTAAGAATAGATATGATACAGTTCGGTCTCTTTATAAACCTTTATATTGAAGGAGGAAGATAAAAAGAGTATTGTAACATTTTATCAAAATATTTTATTTGAAAAAAAAAAATCAAGTATTTACCGTGAATTAAATCTCAAATACATATCAGTAAGAATATTTCTAAGGGTAGAGTGAAAGATGAATAAATATTGTAAGGATTTCCCTGTTTCAGTAACAGACAGAGCTGGATTTTATTTATCTACAAGTAATATTTTTTTCCTCTTATTTGATGAGACTTGGTCTAATTGCAGGTTAAAATCGCGTCATGTCTTTATCTTATAATAATAGATTATTACTATATCCCCATTAGATCATTAATGAAATTATTCTCCAAATTTTAGTATTGTTTAATTTATATGTTGGAAATAGAATTTTCAGCCATTTCAATTGCATCCAACTGAAGTTAGCTTTATTTTCACAATTGCATTACCTATCAACCTTCATACTTCAGAATAACTGGTTCTCTTGGTGAAACTATCTTCAGATAGAATATAAACTTTTTATTTTCTAAATCTAAGGTAATTAACTTCGGTCAACGGATAATTAGGGTCTTATTATATCAAAACATCGTCACAATTCTATACATGTAAGCTGAAGTTCTACTATATCAAAATAGGCGCCACAACTCAATTAAATAATGGAAGTTGTGGAAGGTGTGTTTCATAAAAATAATTGCCATAGTTCTATTTATGGAAGTTGAGGAGAATCTATTATATCAAACCAAGTGCCACATCTTTTTTTTTTCTTTTTTTTTTTTTTTCTTAAGTTTAGGGAGATCTTTTATAAAACCATAAATGCCACAATTTTTGTGGAAGTTTAGGTAGATCTATTATATGAAATCAACTACCACAATTTTATTTATGAAAGTTAAGGAAAGGCTATAATATAAGCAAGTGTCACAATTCTATTTATGAAAGTTGAGGAAGATCTATTACACCAAAATAATTTATACAGTTTTATATATGGAAGTTGAGGAATGTTTAACATTAAAATATAAGTGCCACAAATCTATTCATGGACATTGAGAGAGGTCTATATCAAGAGAAGGCCCACAATTCTTTTTGTGGAAGGTGAGGAAGATCTATATAAAATCAATTGCCACAATTCTATTTAAGGAAGTTGTGGATGGTTTATTATATAAAAATGAGCCAGAATTTAATTATGACAGTTGAGGAACGTCTACTATATAAAGAAAAATTGTCACAATTCAATTTACGAAATTTCTGATAATTGTAGAGAGACCATAAGTGTGGAAACTGAAAATATTTTTTATTTGTAAAGTAAGATTTGCGTTACATTTATAAATATCCGATAAAATCTCAAGCGGGAAATCGGAACCAGAGGAAATAGAAAAACTAAAACCTTTCCCTATCTATACTTCAAATGACCTCAGTAATAGGTAAACATTGTTCATGGGACCCTCTTAGCAGAGGCCATTTAAACATCGAGTTCCCTCTTGTTCAACATACAGCTGCGCCTCGTTGCTCATTTTCTTCATCACGGTCGAGGGGACGTGCAATTAAAAAGAAATATTTGTATTGCAAACTTGCTTCATACAAATAGTGAAGCGCTTCAGGTAATGCACGGAGGGGGATTTTTTCTGGTCCCTTATTCCGCACGTGTGGGGGAGTGTGAATGAAATATATATATATATATATATATATATATATATATATATATATATATATATATATATATATATATATATATATATATATATATATATATATATATGTATATATATATATATATATATATATATATATATATATATATATATATATATATATATATATATATATATATATATATATATATACATATATATACATATATATATATATATATATATATATATATATATATATATATATATATATATATATATATATATATATATATATATATATATATATATATGCGTGTGTGTGTGTATGTGTATGTATATGTATGTGAATGTATGAATGTGCATATATGTGCATATATGTGTGTGCACGTATAATTGTCTGCATATATGTATAAATTAAATCGCATATATATGCTACTGGTCGATTCATGTAAGTTATCTCTGTGATGACTTATTCGGAAACATGAAACATTTTTTTTTTAACTCCTGGATACTCTTATCACCTAATATTTTATTTAAGGAAACTGCGCAACTCTGAAGATGAAACGTTTCCTATTTAAGGTGAAGAATATATTTGGAACGAAGTCAGCCAAACATTCCTCCACTGACACACACTCCAGGAGGTTCATTCTTCCACTTTAGAGCATCACAGTGGTTACATTTTTGTGACATCAAGCCAATTTGTAGTATCTCTTCTGTTTCTTACCATGTCTTGGGTCAGAGGTGAAGGCACCAAAATGCCATTGTTTTGCATTAAACGGACATGGTGATTGTTCTCTGCTTCTTCCTGTGTTTGTTGATTTCACTGCGCAATCATTCTTTGTTGGTTAGTCTGAGTCAAGTTATCCTATTATTTCTCGATTCCTGATATCTTAGTGCTGCAATTCTTTGTTGATTACCTTCAAGGCGAGAATTTTTTTAGTCTTCATCTTCTTCACGCTTGGCTGCCATTCGGGAGGAACTCATGTTCCTTCTATCTGAATTTTTAAGAGGGGGACGGTGACCGCCCGCCCACCCCTCAGCGCCACCCCCCACCCCCCACATAGTTTTCTTAAGGGGCAATGATAGATTTCAGTCCACTAAAATTGTCTTTCTGGGAAATTTTTACATAAGTATACTCTATTAGTTCTAACATAGAATCGTATGTATTTAAGGTTTAAAACTGATGGGGTTCTGCGCACCGTAGTACCGTTAAGGGGCCATATAGAGATTCAGGATCACTACCATTGACTTCTTCGGAAACTTTTATACAAAAATATACTTTTAGTTTTTATGTAAATTTGGATATATTTTGGAGTTTTAAGAGTTCCCTTAGTGGGGGGCATGCCTTAGAGATTTGGGGAATCTTGCACTATCTTCACCGGAAAACTTTATACAAGAATACGCTCTCAGTTATTATTTTGATTCTCTAACCTCTTTATATAGGGAACACACAAAAACACACTCAAACCGAGATATTGACTTATATATATATATATATATATATATATATATATATATATATATATATATATATATATATATATATATATATATATATATATATATATATATATATATATATATATATATATATATATATATATATATATATATATGTGTGTGTGTGTGTGTGTGTATACACACACAAACACATTATGTATATATATATATATTTTTGGGCTCAAGCCATGTCGTCCTGATGGAAGTTCCTATAGGGTAGCTTTCTAGGGTATATTACAACTACGGCACTATTCCCAGAGAATTTACCTTAAGGTACCAGAATTCTAACTCCTGGAGCGAGTATCCCTCGTGAAAGGGATATCGCGACATATCAGAGGACGTATTCTAGACACGTCACATGGCAATCTACGACCTGAACAGAGATTTCGTCTCGTAGGAGGGAGATTGACGAGATACGAATTCGGGAAAGAAAAAGGGGAGCCGCTCCCAAGGCTTCCCTATCCCCCGATTCGTATGGGTGCCTGGCGCCAATCCTGGCGCCATCTGTATTCCTTTTTGCGTAGCTTAACAACTCGGTGTTTTTTCCTGTTTTTCTCGCAAATCTTGGATTTATTCAGCTTTTCATGGCTTCTCCGTCTTTGTTGGCCTCGGATAAGTTGAGTATAGTGTCTGTTATGTATAAATGTAGGCTCTTGGTAAAATTTTGAGTGATTAATAGGATTAATCTTTGATACAAGAGCCGTAGCCTACCAGAGGTATCCTGGACACTGTCACTCGCTAGGTATAAATTAGTTAGTCAGAGTGACATTCCTGGTTGTTTTGCTTAATAAATTTTAGCTATTTAGCTTCACATAGGATTTCCTTTCGTGCTTAGTATTATTTGGCGAAGTATTCGCCATTCTGGCCTACGCTAGGCCATGTAGCCTAGTCGTTTGGTCCTAGTACTTAATGCATGATTTTGGTTTTTCCGAGTGTAATTAAAATTTTATTGAAGCTTTAGGCTATATTTTATACATTTTAGACTGTGTGGAATATTTCCAAGATTGTATACGTGAGAGTTTCGGTGAATTAGGTAATCGATTCTCTTGGTGCCTAGGCTAATTGCTTATGGAGCCTTAGTATACTTTATCATACTCCCCGGTTGCTTTCTTTTCTTCAGAGAAGGTATGCAATCCCTTTCCCTCTGTTTAAGCCTTGGGCTTATCCCTAAGTGGTTTTTTCCGAATTTATTTTCGATAAAACTATACTAGGGTGTTACTGTACCTTCCTGTTCCAGCAAAGTCTGGTTCAAAGAGGGACAGAACAACAGAGTTTTTAGTCTGAGTCCGTGTTGTCTGGGTTGGGGCAGAGTCCCCCTCGCTGACCTAACACTTACAAAGGGAGCTTAGCTCCCTTAGGTCACTACCGAAGGTTTCTGTAAGTTATGATTCCTTCTTTTGTGATCGACCAGACTAAGTCCTGTTGCTGTTCTCGGGGGAGGATAAAATCTTCCCTTGGGAGTAGCAACGCCTTCCTTGCTTTGGTACTCTGGAAGCTGGCAAGTATTGCTGGCCCTTTCCCTTAGATCTCCCTTAGGCTAAGACAAAGTTCTTGGCTGCGGGTGATCTGTCACTAAAGCAAGGTTGGCAGGACCCTCTTGTCCCTTCCCCCTCTATCTCCGTAATGGCCTAGCCATTACTGTACTGTACCTTGCCGGCCGGCAGAGCTGGCCGGCAGGGGTATTACTGTACTGTACGTCATTCTACTTCTGGACCTAGTATAGGTTGGGATGTGGAATTGACTAAGCCCATTGCCGGCCGGCAGAGATGCTGGCCGGCAAGGGTCTTATGTTTTCGAGTGCTGCCCGGACCTCTCTTGGTCCCTCATCCATGCCTGCCGGCAGAGCCGGACGGCATTGGTCAAGGAAGCCTGAATTAAGTTTCTCCCCTTCCTTATATGCACTCTTTCGGTTGCCGGGCTTGGGGGGTTGTGTACACTCTTATCCCGGCATCCATTCTATTTTCTTCTAGTGCTGTACCTGTCCCGGCTGCTGGCCTATGAGGCCGGCAGCCGGGCAGGTGTAGTCTTCTGGTTCTTTTGCTGCCGGCTGGCATCGGTCTTGTACCTTTGCCGGCCGGCTTATGTCAGTCCTTGTCTGCCGGTCACCAAGAGTGTGGCCGGCAGCTGGGTACTACCTTGTGTAGTTGCTGGCCGGCAGTCATTGCCGGCCAGCACTGGCTGTTGCCGGCCGGCAGCTGCTGCCGCTGGCACAGGCATTTGAACCAGAGTGCTGCCGCCCTATAGCTGTTAAGTAGTATACTTTAAAGCTAGTTGTGGTGTGTGCTGGCCGGCAAAGGCAGGCCGGCACACATCCTCCTATACTGTACTAGTATTCTTCTGTATAGCATATACAGTAAGAAGAAAACTATAGTAAAGGTTTAGGTACAGCACTGTATCTTCTAACACTATTGTGTTTTCTTGCACAGCCCTTTGCTGTTACCCTCAGACAAGAAGCAGAGTTCTTCCCTGTCTATTATCCAGGATTTTAAAATCATTGCCTAGGTGTGAGCTCCACCTGTTTCCTCTGGAAACCTTGCATTGGTTACTCTAGTAGAGATAAACCATTTTGATTTTATTATCTTGAAGGCTGCAACAATGGGTTGTGAGGGAAACACAAGTGTGTGTCTTTCCTTTATGAATTGTTATGCTATACTATGCATATCCAGTGATACATAGTTCACTTGATACTCATGGAAATTTCTTCTCTTTACAGGAGGACCCTCCGAAGTGCGGAAATGTTTTCTGCAATGTCCGCAGCAAGAACCTCTGCGGACATGAGTGTTGTAGGAGACACGCAGCATGCGCTGTCTCCAAGGATGATCTCCAGTATTGGGACCCTCAGGTATGTATTGTATGCACTAACCTGATTACTGAGGCTTTTGATTCCCCTAGAACGGCGGAATCAAGGGATATAGCTAGGGAAAAGCTTCGTACTTGGGTAAGGGGCTTCAAAAAGAACACCTCTGGCCCTTATCTTCCAAGTGAGAAGATGAGGGCGTATCTTTTTCCCCAGGCATCAGCTGAGGCAGTGATTCCCCAGCCTCAAGAGGAGATCCCTCAAGATCAAGTCCAGGTGGACGAGGAAGTCGCAGATGCGATGCAAGACATCCAGTTGTGTGACAGGATGTCTGACCTGGACGAACGTTTGGAAGAAGACCTCCTGGCAGAAGGTCAGGATCAAGTTCAAACCCCGGATGTCGTAGAGGATGAGGTCGACGAGGTGTCGGCTGCTCCGGTTCAGATGCCCGAGCCTATCCCCTCAACATCGGCAGGTCTCCCAGTAGAACTGGGACAGGCCCTCTCTTCGATTGTTGGAATGATCCAACAAATGCAGAAGGAGAATCAGGAGAAGGCGGCTGCAATGGAACTGCGTATGCAGTCCCTAGCAGAATCACATGGGCCCCAGAAAAGGCTCAATGTGAAAGACCTTCCCATATGCTCAGATGCTAACCCATGGAGGTATGCTGAGCACCTGCCGATGACGACTGGTAAGATCGTCATCTCGGATAAGCTGGGTTCAGTTCCCCTAGGGGAGGTAGAATTCTGGCCCAGCAAGGCATCATATCCGGACTGCTATGTCCAGCTGAGAAAAGAACCAGCTTCAAGGGAGGAGACAGAGCCGAAGGAGGTCATTATTATGGACCACGCTAAGGCTCAAGCCCTACTTTCATCCTCGATGAAAGAGAGGGGCTTCTCGAATTCGAAGGTAGCTGCATTGAGCAAGAAGCTCCCTTCTTTTGTGTCCTCTCCTGATAGAGCCTTCCCCTTTTTACAAAAAGGGTTTGCGGCTGTCCAAAAGGCAGTCGAGGCCGGCAAGCCTTGCCCTTCCCTGGAGGAGTGTAAACCCTTGTCGCTGGCTCTGCCTATGGACCAAAAAGACTAGAAGGATGTCCATCTGACATTCTCAGTGGGAAACTTGGAGGCTGATATTGCCGGACGGCAATTCGGCGAGGACCTCCCCAAGCTGCCCGAATCTCTTTTACGAAGAGAGTTCGAGACCAAAGAAAGACTGGCTGCCTCAATGTCTCATCAGACCACTCTTGAGACAATGGCAAGTGACCCTAAGGTCCATGAAATGTTCATGGTAGTGGCTAAGTCTCACCTAGCCACAGTGACGAAGGACCTTTATGGCTTCATCAAGGCAAGGAGAGCTTGCAGGGAGATCGGGTTCGCCGGGGCTTCGGTGAGACACGAACCAAGGAAATTAATCTCCTCCAACATTTGGGGAAAAGACCTTTTCCCTACCGATGTGGTCAAAGAGGTTGTTGATAAGGCTGCCGTGGAGAATAGAAACCTTCTCCAGAAGTGGGGCCTGGCTATCAAAAGAAAATCTTCCCCGGATGAGGGTCCTCAACCAAAGAGGAAGAATATGAAGACTAGGCTACCATTTCGGCCAGCCAAGCCTTATAGACAGCAACAGCAACTGCAATTGCCTTTGCCTCCAGTGCCCCAGATGGTGGCACAAACCCCGACTGCCTTTCAGTGGGTACCCCAGGCTGTGCCAGGTCAGTCAACCACATTCGCCCCAACATTCGAAGGACAGTCTTCTTCCTTTCGTGCAAAACCTAGAGGAGCAGCCAGAGGCTCTTCTAGGCGCCCCTCAAGGGGAAGGGGATTCAGAGGTGGTCGTGGTCAGGGAGGCAAGACCTCAGGACGGCAGTCCAAGTGAAATGATACCGGTAGGAGGGAGACTGATGAAATTTTGGGATCGCTGGACCTTCGATCCCTGGGCCCAAAGCCTACTCAAGAATGGACTGGGTTGGAGCTGGTACAGCACTCCACCCCCATGCCTTCGGTTTTTCCAACACTCCACCCCCATTTTGGAGGAGTACGTTCAAGAACTGTTGGAGAAAAATGTGATCCGAAAGGTGAAGTCCATCAAATTCCAAGGGAGGCTGTTTTGTGTTCCCAAGAAAGACTCGGAAAAGCTCAGAGTCATTCTGGACTTGTCACCACTCAACAAGTTCATAGTGAATTGCAAATTCAAGATGCTAACACTGCAACACATAAGGACCTTACTGCCCAAGAGGGCATACTCAGTCTCTATAGACTTGTCAGAAGCCTATTGGCACATTCCAATCAGCCGTCGACTCTCCCCCTACCTAGGGTTCAGGCTACAACGGAAACTGTACGCCTTCAGAGCCATGCCATTCGGGCTAAACATAGCCCCAAGGATTTTCACGAAGCTTGCGAGCGCAGCTCTCAAACAATTACGCCTAAAGGGAATTCAGGTAGTAGCCTACCTGGATGACTGGCTGGTGTGGGCAGCATCCGAGACCGAATGCTTGCAAGCTTCCAGTCAGGTGATCCAATTCCTAGAGTACCTAGGCTTCAAGATCAACAAGAAAAAGTCTCGACTTTCTCCATCCCAAAAGTTTCAGTGGCTGGGAATCCACTGGGACCTTTTGTCACACAGTTTCTCCATCCCAATGAAGAAAAGGAAGGAGATAGCGGGCTCTGTCAAGAGACTTCTAGATTCCGAAAGGATATCAAGACGCGAACAGGAGAGGGTACTAGGCTCTCTCCTGTTTGCTTCAGTGACAGACCCAGTGCTAAGAGCACAGCTAAAGGATGCAACCGGAGTTTGGAGAAGGTATGCATCAAACGCGCGAAGAGACCTGAGAAAACCAGTGCCGCCTCGGCTACGTACTCTTCTCAGACCTTGGTCCCAAGCCAGAAATCTAAAGAAGTCGGTTCTTCTTCAGCCACCTCCCCCGTCGATGACGATTCACTCAGACGCCTCAAAGGAGGGATGGGGAGGTCACTCTCATCGGAAAAAAGTCCAGGGGACTTGGTCCAAGCAATTCAGGACCTTTCATATAAACTTTCTAGAAGCTATGGCAGTGCTCCTTACCTTAAAGAAAGTCTCCCCGCGTCACTCGATCCACATAAGATTGGTGACAGACAGCGAGCTGGTTGTGAGATGCTTGAATCGACAAGGGTCGAGGTCACCACCTCTCAACCAAGTGATGTTAGCCATTTTCCGATTGGCGGAAAAGAAGAAGTGGTACCTGTCGGCAGTTCACCTTCAAGGAGTCCGCAATGTGACAGCGGACGCTCTATCCAGGTTCACACCGATAGAGTCGGAATGGTCCTTAGACGCAGGATCATTTTCCTTCATTCTGAATCAAGTCCCAGAACTGCAAATAGACCTCTTTGCGACGAAAGACAACAAGAAGTTGCCCCTGTACGTGTCCCCGTACGAGGACCCCTTAGCGGAAGCAGTGGACGCAATGTCCCTCGACTGGAACAGATGGTCCAGGATTTATCTGTTCCCTCCTCACAACCTTCTGTTGAGGGTCCTCAACAAACTGAGATCCTTCAAGGGGGTAGCGGCAATAGTGGCCC
>NC_090728.1:142256326-142257654 GCF_036898095.1 Palaemon carinicauda
GGTTTCTTGCATTTTCTAACTTCCTGACATCCGTCTTACGTCCAAACCTGTCATTTACGCAAGCATTCTTCACCGTAACATTCTCTCTCTCTCTCTCTCTCTCTCTCTCTCTCTCTCCCTCTCTCTCTCTCTCTCTCTCTCTCATCATATTAATTTCGAACATTCTAAAAATGTTATTGCCTTATATTTTTACAAATGGTTTTCTTCTATGCAATTCCACATAGCTTTTCCTTGGCTAGTCCTTTCATTTCTACCACCTGTTATGTTAATCCATATTCGTTTACATCACTGACCATAAATCCCTAAAAGTGAAATTTTACACTCGCGCCTTATACTTATTCCACCTCCATGCCTTTAATTATAGATCACATTTCAATACTTTACTCCTTAGGTAATCTCACTTCCTTTCATTCACCGCAAGTACCTTCGCACACATTGTTTATATAGATAGATTAATATGTGTGTTTTTTGATAGATATATCTATATAGCTATCTATCTATCTATCTATCTATCTATCTATCTATCTATATATATATATATATATATATATATATATATATATATATATATATATATATATATATATATATATATATATATATATGTGTGTGTGTGTGTGTGTGTGTGTGTGTGTGTGTTGAATGAAAACTGATCAGATATATGACCTCACAGTAATAGATAAAGAATGTTGCTATAGAAGAAAAATAAAAGGTCGCTGCTGTAGTAATTGCATTTATCCAAAGACGTTAAGAGTGTATGATATTGAAAGTCCTAATTTATCATTATTATTATTATTATATTATTATTATTATTATTATTATTATTATTATTATTATTATTATTATTATTATTATTATTATTATGAAAAACACAGAGTTGTTGGTTGTGATCTTTTTTTTATAAAGATACAAAATTCTTCCCTTCTATCATCTGAATCATTTATATCCTGAGACTTCTCCTCTTCGCTGCTCCCCAGAAGGACCTAATAGAAGTCTCAATCATTAGGTAAATGACTCTAGACGTAAATGGACCTCTACTCTTTTGTTTGTAGGCGTGTAACTGATTCATTTATTATTTAATCTTATATAATGTACTATAGTATTAATTAAACCTTTATCTTCTATCAGTTTCAAAAGACAATATACGGTTTCTTTCATTGTGTAATTATAATAATAGTAATAATAATAATTATCCTATTACCGATACTAATCCCAATGCTAATACTAATTCTAATACTAATAATAATGATAATTATAATAATGAATTTCTATTATCATTATTGTTATTGTTGTGCAATAGAAGGAACCGTATATTGATTCTTTTAGAT
>NC_090728.1:142268154-142270654 GCF_036898095.1 Palaemon carinicauda
ATACCTGATAAAGATCTTCAAGAACTCAAAACTATTTACAAGAATCTACAATTTTGACTAAGTCCAACGGAAAAGCTAACATCAACATATGTTAGTATACAACTTGAATCTTCAATCAACATCCTAGGAAACCCAAGGACTGGCGTTCAACAATTGTAAGACATATCCAGGAAGAACTACATTCAACAAGAAACTAGAACGAGACATCGCTAACAAAACATCAAGAGAGAGAGAGAGAGAGAGGACGTGTCGACTTCATATAAAGCTAAGTACAGAGATTTTGTATTCATTTCAGTTTGGGCAGTGAAGTGAAGTTATCACAAGTCGTTAGTCAATTATTACTGGGGTGAGTGAATTCATAAACTTTGTTATAAGAAACTCCGAATTCTCATTTATAATTTTTCTTTCTTTGTGCTAATTCCTTTTTCTTTCATAAACTCTTGGGGGGAAATGTATTGGGATTAGTAACATTGTTGGGGGAATTTTATTATACGTATGCGTTTACGCAGTGGGCGTCTGTACTCGTATAGATATTTTGATAGGATTGAAAGGGGTCAAAGAGATAGAAAAAAAAATACAGCAGTCATGGCTCCTCCTGTCAGCCCTACCCCTGGACCTAGTGGTGTAGGCCAGGCTAATCCTCCTCCAATTGTGACGCTTGTAAATGCCAGGTCAGCAATCCTTCCTTTTCAAGGTCGTGTCAACGGGTTCTTGCCACAAAATGTGGAGTCATGGATTTCATCCGTTGATGCCCATTTAAATGCCAAACAAATCGTAGATCCTTTTGTACAATTACAAGAAGCTAAAAGTTTTATAGATTTTTCTAAAGGGGATGCGAGTGCGTATTTAAGAGGTGTTTCATTTCAGGAAGCAGTTACTTGGGATGATTTCAAAGTTAGGTTACGCGCGATTTATGGGGGTGAGGAAGCTTTGGATGTAGTGTTAACGTTACGAAATACACTTAATCAAGCCACTATGAATCGGCTTAATGTTGTTGAGAGAGCAGCTCTCATAGCTGATAGGCTTAACGAATATCAGGACATTTTAGGTAATTCCACTTGGGTTACTAACGATAATATCTACGTGAAAGATTTTTTACGATTAATGTATTTAACTTGCATGACACTTATGTTGCCTGAAGCTTTAGTGCGGTGCTTTGATAAGAAGTTAATGCCTGCAAGTACGGAATTGGATGTCTATAAACAGATAAAGAAACACATGTCCAAGTGTCCAGATCTCGATCCCGTGTTAACTCAAGTTTTTGCTAAGAATGAAACAAAACCACAAACAGTGAACGTAATTAACAGTCCAGTAGCGGGAGTGACGTGTTACAACTGCAAACGTCAAGGTCACATAAGCGCAGACTGTAGAACGAAATTTTGTTCAGTTCACAACACAGCATCACATTCTTATAGTCAATGTTACGCGCGTAAGACACAACAATATCCTAGAAATACACAGTCAATTCCACAGTCAGTTCCATATGGAAATAAAAAGAGAAATCCTCATTTTAACAATAAGAAGAAACAACAAAATGTCAATGCAGTTCAGAGTCCGAAACAAACAAACACTTCTTCAAATATCGCTGAGCCTGGGCCGTCAAACCAGACCTCGCAAAGTCAGCCTAATTTTCAGAATGTGCAGAGCAAAGCAAATACCACATAGTTAACTCTAGAGGGGAAGAGAGTGATGTTGGGTCAAGGTCACTTATGTCAACATCAATAGTATTGAATAATCAATTTAATGTTTTATCAGATAATTGTGAGACAATATATTTTCCTATGAAACACACGGCCGAATTAAGTAAAACAGTGCATGCTCCCGTAGATTTGCAACGAATTCATACAATAATAAGCCAAAATGAGTTACGGCCAACCTTATATGCTGTAAATTTAGAACACAAATCCTTTACGTTATTTTTTGACTCTGGTAGTCCACGTAATATTATGGATTTGAAGACGCATCATTTGTTGTTTTCGAACTTTCCGATTGAAAAATCAGGAATTAGACTTTCAGGTATAGGAAATAATGAATTAAACGTCATAGGCATAACTCATATTCAGTTCAGAGTCGGTAATCGCACGTTTGCCGATACATTTGTTGTTGTGAAAAACATTAATATGTATCCAGCTGTAATTATAGGATACCCATCTATGGGAAATCAAAACATTATCTTAGCTCCTGCAAAGCACGGCGTGTATATCAAAGGGAAATTCTATAAGTCTTCTAATACCTTAATGTCAGTTTTGGATAAAAAGGAGACGACAAATGTAACCGTAACGTACGTTGAAGAACCAATAACTTGTCTCACTAATAAAGAAATAATATACGCGACCCAGCAGAATTCTCGTTCACCCGTAATATCATCTTGCACGCAATATATCGAACCAAACATACCTTCGAATTTAATAGTGCAAATAAAGAAAACACTACCGGGATCTGAAATATTAATCCTTTCCTATACTTTGAAAACCAACGGATTGTCTGTCACACAAGCTAT
>NC_090728.1:142283154-142288154 GCF_036898095.1 Palaemon carinicauda
CTTTTCTTGTAGCTTTTGTATGGTCATGCGCCTTCACAAAGGCAAACGTTGTATTAAGCAGCAATACCATAATTAGAATTTCACTCCAGTTTGTCTTTACCAGTGCAAGAAATAGACAGTATATTGTCCGACCTTGAAAGGTAGATGCAATGTTTATTATATAAAATACTTGTTCTATGATATACTTGCTGTGTAAAATACATGTTATCTAAAATAATTACCGGGACAATGTGTATAACTAGGATATGATATAATCAAAACTTCTCCTATGTTTATAGAATCCTTTCGTTGCCAGGGTTACCAAATTTGATTAACTGGAGATCTTAATTACATCTGAATAGTTTTTCCAGTTGAGAAAACTCATGTCTGAGACCTTTGTTCTTCAGTGGACTAGATGCGGCTAGTATTTTCAGCCTGTGTATCGCCTCTTTTTTAATAAATTCCAAATCCATCTTAGGTACTATGGTTATTTTTATTTCACAACATGCCAAGATGACACAGGAGTTTGACAAATATGAAATATGTATTGCAAGTAGGACTTGCAACCTATAAATTTTTTTTTTATAAATAATGATAGAATAATAGAGAGATCAAAGAAACACTAAACAAAAGAACTCCCAAGTAACCAGGTTTTAGAACCCAAAACATTATCTTATTAATTATGATTTGAGGTTGTGAAGCGTCCAATAACAAACACGGAACAGCGAAAAACAATGTTGTATTTACATGTTATTTGATTAACAGAATTACGGTGTTATTTAGTACATGAACAAGTAATTATTTTTAGGAATATTGTTCTAAAAACCTAATAAACTCAAGAAAGGTTACAAGACAAACAATGGATATTCATAAGAAAATAATAAAAAGGAATAAAAAAATATAAACAAACTTTAATATTAGATTCCAAAGCGTCTATTGTTTTTTATGTTTTTCTCGACTGTTATTTTTCTAATCTTTGATTTTCATTTTTTCACTTGGCATAACCAGCAACTTAACAGCTATTAACTTTGTCATTTAAGTTAAGGGGAAGTTATGTAATATATTGTGCTGGTTTTACCGATTGTATATTCAGAAAAATTATAATTTTTGTGTGTTAGGCGAGTATTGTTGTCTTTTTTTGTCCTCAGCACAAAATATATCTGACATTTTGGCAATGCTACTTCCTATTTAAAAAGAAAATCCCAACAGAATTAGGATCTTTCTTTAGAAAAGCAATAAAAACGTCAGGACGGAAAAACATTACAAGTGAAAAGGGATTTAAAAAAATTTCAAGGAAATTATACGGAGGTTCCCTACCATCCTTTAACCAAGCACAATGTTGATTTCAATTATGTTGAAACAGATGGGAATTGGACAGAGGAAAAACTATTGTAGTTATACTCTTTCAGAATAATGGGAAAGGGAAAGTTCGAAACAAGAGGAAATTGCTCATTCATTATCCGCTACATATCTACATGTACACACAAAATATTAATTAATTATGTAACAGTTAGATAGTAGTAACAAACACACAACATCCTCCCACATCTAACTTATGTTCTTTTAATTTAAGCCCCGGAAATTAGACTAATGGAAGGCGTAACTTAAATAAAGGTTAAAGGAGCCACTTTCATCAGAATAGATGCTCACTAGAACGTCAGCCGGGCAAGCCCAACACCCCCACTGTGATGCCAAACTACAGCAGTGGCCTCCACAGTAAACAGCTTAAACTCGCGGTCCTGGGCGGGGATCGATCTGCTGCCATGCAAATGCTAGGCGAACACGTTATCACTGTATTAGCTAGGAGGCTAGTAGTGATTTTGAAAAGTGTGAGATTGTCCCTAGTATAAAGAAGGCTTTAGGTATAATTAAACAGCGAAAAAAAGTCACCATTTTCCATCTAAAGAGTATTGGAAGAAAGGAAATATGTTAGTTAAGACTGTGATGTGCATTCTCACTATCTTTTGGAGTTGACAAAAAGGGGCCATCTGCCCTATACAATAAAGAGCAAGTATTTGAATATACATACATACATACATATATATATATATATATATATATATATATATATATATATATATATATATATAAATATATATATATAAATATATATATATATATATATATATATATATATATATATATATATATATATATATATATATATATATATATATATTCTTTTTTTCAAGTCACGCTAGCTGGTCCCCGTCCCTCAGGTAGGGAGAGAGGAGTAGTCATACCCTGGCGATAGGGGTGCGTGTGCGTGGGCGTGTGTGTGTTCATATATCTATAATTGGTCGGTCGTGTACACTAGTAATATATAATCATAGCATGACTATTTGATAATAAAACTATAAAAAACAACTGATTCAGGGATACGAACTTATAGTATTTTTTTTTAAAAATCAGCCTGGAGTGAAAAGCATTTAGAAGAGAGTGGTTCAGGATGGCATACACTACTAGATAGGTTGAAGCAGCCTGAAACTGGAGCTTAAAAGCATCTCATAGAGAGAGAGAGAGAGAGAGAGAGAGAGAGAGAGAGAGAGAGAGAGAGAGAGAGAGAGAGCTAGTTTAGCTAACACTGGTCTATCAGCAGCTTACATTGGAAAATAATAGAGACATTGAAAACACAATGAATGATTTGACCTTTGCTCAACAAAGATCCGACAGATAATTTTTTTAGCAGTTTGGATTGAAAAATTGCCGTAATCTCTTTCAGCTGATTTTTTTAGAACCATTTAAATCTCGAATTGACCCATTATACACGTGCAATAAGTCAAAGAAATGATTTTCTGTTGATTTCATCATAAACGAATATTAAGATGTAGTTAGAAATAGTGCTTTAAAAGAGTTCTCTGATAATTCACTATTCCTATTTAAAAAAGTCAAACAAGCAATTAGCACTGGTCGAACCATTAGGTTTCTCTATATAATTTTTTCTCATTTTAAGAATATATGTGGAAGATCAAGTATCCTCAAGTTGAAAAGAAAATATTTATGGCAGAGGATAAAAGACAATGGGAATTTCAACTTTCATGAACAAAATTTTCAAGCAAAATTGACAGATTTTGTTGCAAACTAGAAATCAATCTAAATAGCGGCCAATTACTAAGTGTAAATACCCTATGTATTCTATCCACCACGCCAATTTAACTTTAAAGATACATATGGAATCTTACAGGTGGGTGGGGGGGGGGGGGGGGGGTGATGAGGGCTTCGTGGAACTTCGCCGTCGGAGATAATTAGTAAAGTTAGATGCGAGTAAGTCTACTGTTGGTCGCACATGATTTGATTTTCTTTAAACTTTGAACAAATGCAATGGATCTTTACAAATATCTTTGATTCAAATAATAAAAAAAAAAAATAACTGATTCTTATGTGTATCCTCCATCCATGATCATTAATTAAAATACTTTATCATTATTTTCATATACCTTGTGGACAGAAAATGGAAGACGAGCAAACTATCACTACTGAATACAGCTTCCAATTTTGTTTGTCGTGATTATTTAGTAATACTAAGTAAAGGATTATGGAGAAAAAAGTTAGAGGAACATAGGGATGGTATGATAATCTCGATATTAGGAAGTTTACCAGGATATTTAAAGTGATTTATCTAAGATCATGATGCTGGAAACAATTACAGTAATAAAAGAAACTATTTAGCTTGAGAGGTTATAAAACATACTATTTAGTTGGATCACAGCATCGTAAGTAGAATCTATTTTCATATTTATATAATATTTAAATCTTTCAGTCATACATCGAGTGTATATAAACACTAAAGTCTATCCGAATATATAGACATGAATTAAAACCTTGCTTTTTGATCTTTCTCTCATTTGAAATGTAATGAATAAATGGGACAAATTATGAAATAAATAGGAAAATTTACGAATAAATACAAAAAGTAATCAATAAATAGGAAAAATCATGAATAAATAGGGAAGGTTATGAATAAATATGAAAAGTAATGAATAAATATGAAAAGTAATAAATAAATAGGAAAAATCATGAATAAATAGCAAAAATCATGAATGGGGAAAGTCATGAATAAATATTAAAAATCATGAATAAATAGTAAAAATCATGGATAAATAGGTAAAGTCTTGAATAGATAAGAAAAGTAATGAATAAATAGGCAAACTAAGAAGAAAGTCCAGATAATCATAATTATCAAGACATGTTCATCACACAGTCATTACACAGTTTCATCTATTATTAAATATATACTAGACATCCAGCATTCACTTACCGTAATTTTCATCTGCAACAATTGGGTTTCTAAATTTAGTATCATCTCTAGATAATTAGGGACTGAAAATTAGGTTTAGATGAATGATTAGCTTACAGATTGATTAACCTTACTTTCTGACGAAGGGGAGACACTATACTCTCTTGCTCAATTGTTAATATTTCACCTACGCATGTATTTAATTATTCATCTAAGCATTTAATCTATTGTATTTGTATGTGGGGGAAGAAAGAGATTAAAATAATATAAATTGCCCCTATTCCTTTTTTTCGAAATAAAGTTTATTCATATTAAAAAAAGGTCCAATATAAAGAGAGGTTTTATGAGCTTCAAAAGTTGAGGTCTTCTCACTAGTCTGACTCTCTGATCTTCACGAAAGGTCAAAAATCATAGTTTTAAAATCGAGAGACTTAAAGGAAAAAAATAGAGAAAAATATGGAAAAATACATCAGATATTTGCTCAGAAGCAGCATGAATTTCTAGCATAGAATATTCACTAATCCTAATAACATCCTTTTATCACTGGTCTTAAACGAATGATATTAATTCACCAGTTAGGAGGAAATTCTGCAAGAGTCGAAGGCTGGTAAAAGTTCTGAAAAAATATGGAAACGCGTTGGGTCTGTGAAACCCTCATCAATTCAAGAATTTGTTTTTACCACGTATGAGGGGGAAGGAAATAGGACACATTTTATTGCAACATAACCTCTTTCCGGATTCCTGTCAACTATTTTTCGACTCCGGAGGTTATACGCAGATTTGG
>NC_090728.1:142313154-142320631 GCF_036898095.1 Palaemon carinicauda
GAATTATGAAGATTGATAGATAATGCAATTATGAAAGTAAAGCTAACTTCAGTTGGATGCAATTGAAATGGCTGAAAATTCTATTTCCAACATGTAAATTAAACAATACTAAAATTTGGAGAATAATTTCTAATTTCATTAATGAACTAATTGGGATATAGTAATAATCTATTAATATAAGATAAAGACCTGACGCGATTTTAACCTGCAGTTAGACCAAGTCTCATCAAATAAGAGGAAAAAAATATCACTTGTAGATAAATAAAATCCAGCTCTGTCTGTTACTGAAACACGGAAATCCCTACAATATCTATTCATCTTTCTCTCTACCTTTAGAAATATTATTACTGATATGTAATTGAGATTTATTTAACGGTAAATACATGATTTTTCTCAAATGAGATATTTAGATAAAATGTTACAATACTGTTTTTATCTCCCTCCTACAATATAAAGGTTTATAATGAGACCGAACTGTAACATATCTATTCTTAAAGATAATTAGAAAAAATATCATCAGCATCATCATTAATATGTTTATTAGTAAAACTAGCTAAGCTTCAACCCTAATTGGAAAAACAGGATGCAATAAGCCCTTGGGCCCAACAGGAAAAACAGCCTAGTGAGGAAAGGAAAGGAGGATTTAATTTAACTATATAGAAAAATAATGAATTAAAATACATTATAATCTGTAACAACGTTAAAATAGATGAGTCACAAATAAACTATGAAGAAAGACTTGTCAACAAGTATAAAAGAAGATCGAACTGGCTAATACTCTGAAAAGAAAAAGTTTACACTCGAGAAACTTAGGCTATATAGAATAATGCTTCAACTTGAACAAAAAATATAATAATATGACCAAAGGCTACTTCATCTATTTTTTTTTTTTACTCCAAATTAAACTTTTCATTGGAGAAGATCATCCTGTCAGTTTCAAAAGTAATATCAGGTTTTCCGAATTTCGACACCCATCAAACCATTCTGACGCCATCAGTCCAATGCGAGAGCAATAACATATTTTCACATGTGGCAAATATCTTCAATCAAAACATAGAATGATGAAGATTATCCGTCAGGCTCTCGAAATTTATCGTCGCTGTTTTGGGTTTGCTTTGGAGGGAGAAACTCTTATAAGTAAAAAAGAAAAAGTATAACATGAAGTCAGGCTGATCAAGTTCGTGAAAATAAGAAAACTAGGTGCCCCTCTCTCTCTCTCTCTCTCTCTCTCTCTCTCTCTCCTCTCTCTCTCTCTCTCTCTCTCTCTCTCTCTCACTTTTGCGACCCTATAAATATCCTGATTTAACGCGGATAACAAAAGGCTATCGAGTGCAATATAGCTACAAGTTTTTGTGAATAGTCAGTGATTAGTTTTAGGTCAGAGAAGTGGGATAAAACGTCGCATAGAATAGTTATCTTGTGAATTACTAAAAATCTAATCAAGATGGCTATGTATAACACGGGCAAGGCTTGGAGAGACATCGCTGGACTCAGCAAAAGTAAATTCCATGAGTTGGCGAAACAGGAGCTCGACCGTCTGATAACAGAGGTCACTAGTAACGTCAACCAGTGTGACGGAAAAATATTCGCAGACATATTGAAACAATATGATCCAATAAACTGGAGTCAATCTGCGGAAAACATCAGCAAAATAATAGAAGAAATTCCAAAGAAGATCCAAGTGATAAAGAGACTTATAAAGAAAGTCTACATCAATCAACACATTCCATCAAAGAACAATAAGAAGTCCAATATGGTGAATATGCTGATTGATGCAATGGGAAAAAGAATGCCAAAATGGTGTAATACATGTAAGATATTTTATTCCATTAATAATCCTCAAGTATTGATTAGAAAATGTGATGCCTGTCATGTTCCAACACACCCCACATGTGCTGAAATACAGCAAAAAATAAAAATAAAGACACAAAGGTATTCTGCTCAACATGCTTAGTCTGGATAGAAAATATAATTAAGTCGAGACTAAATCTGCAAATAGTTGAAGATAAAGAAGAGGAAGAAGAAACAGAAGAAGGAGAAGAAAAAAAGAAGAAGAAGAGAACAATAAACAGGATATATGTAAGTATGCAGAAGAAATCATTGATATAACCTATGATGCCATCCAACAACATACTTATGAAGAAATAAATTACCAGATGGAAACAAATAATAGACCCAAGAGACTCTACCCGGACCTACATAATTTTAGGAAAGAGCAAGAACAAGAAAAAATAGAAAAGAAGGATATAGTCTGCAATATGCTGAAAAGAGGGAATTGCAGATTTGGCGAAAGATGCTACTACAAGCATCCAAAGATATGCCATAATTATGAAATATATGGTAAATGTGCGTATTTAGAAAGATATGGAGATGAATGCAGAGATCTCCATCCAAAAAAATGCAAAAACCTAAAAGAAGGAAAAGGATGCAGTTTCAACAAAAAATGTCGATATATGCATCCTGCAACCATGAATGAAAGTAAGAAAACTCAGCAAACTGAAAAGAAAAATGAAAGCAAAAAAGAAACAAAAAAAGAAACAAAAAAGCAGGCCGTGTATATACCGCGCTATGAACCAAGAGCCCCAAGATATGAGGCCTTTCAACCCAAACCTGCACATTTATAGCCCAACTACAAAGAATGCATCTATAATGCCAGGGGTTGGTGCAGATATGGGGACAATGGCAGGTATACACACAAAAATAAATATGAAGGTGAAAGAGCAAATATAATAGAAAAGTTGGATTTTTTAATGGCAGAATTCCGGGAAATGAAGAAAAGAACATCATATCAGAACAGGAAGGAAGCATGGGAGAATCCATATTATTACCAATATTAAATAATGGGAATGAAACACAAACCATAATAGTGATGAATGCACAGGGTTTAGTCACGAGTAACTCTAAAAGGAAAATAGAGTTCTTAGAAGAACTAACCCAAATTTAAAAAATAGATATATTAAATATAAGTGAAACATGATATTCCCAAGAGACTGCCAGTGATGACCAGATAAAGGGTTGCCAAACTTATAGATCAGACAGAAAAAATAGGAATCAAGGGGGAACCGCAATATATGGAAGAGACATAAATCAAGGAAAAGTCTGTGAAAAATACAGCAACACAGAATGTGAATTGATTGCGGTAGAATTTGAATTTGAAAAACTAGTGAATATTGTAGTTTACAGACCACCAAACACTAAGGAGTTTGACATAATAATAGAAAAAATAGATGATATATGTAGAAACCATAAAGACTGGAATATACTCCTATCCGGAGATTTTAACTTTCCTTTCGTGGATTGGAAAGAACGGATAGAAGAAAGTGGTTGTATGTATACATATAAAAAAGATAGTAATAGTAGCGCAGAAGATAAGAGGCAATTTGAAAAGCTTCAAGATATGCTATTAGAACATAATATGCAACAAATAAACCACATTCCAACAAGAAAGGAAAATGTCCTAGATCTAGTATTTGTGAATGAGGTGAATTATGTTAAAGAAATAATAGTGTATAACACGGGAATTTCAGACCACAATGTCATAGAATTGATAGTCCATTCCAAAGCAAGTGATCGCAGAATTAATAAAAGCACAAAACTTTGGGAAGGATATGGAAAATATAATTTTTACAGTAAGAATATAAAATGGTCAGAAATAAGTGAAGAACTGAATAAAGAATGGAAAAATGTATTTGTAAGTGATAATATACAGGTAAATACGGACATACTGTACAAAATACTGGAGAAAATCGTTGAAAAATATGTACCGAAAAAAAACAATAAACAAAAGACGTGCATACCAAGAGACAGAAGGATCTTATTTCAGAAAATTAGAAAGTGGAAGAAAAATCTTGCAAAAGAAAAAAATGTGTGGAAAATGAGGGAAATAAAATGTAAGATAGAAAAAGCAGAACAAAAGATTATACAGTCGAAAGAAAATGAAAAAAGGGACTAAGAAGAAAGGACACTTCAAAATATAAAAAGAAACCCCAAAGTACTTTACTCCTATGCAAAAAAGATGAATAAAGGGAGATTAGAAATAGGCCCTCTAAGAATTGAAGGACGGCTAACGAATGAAAAAAAGGAAATATGCAACATATTAGCAGAAAAATATAAGAGTGAGTTCACACCAAGAATTGCGAATGAGAATAATGAAACAGAAATGAGAGAAGAAAATGTTGAATATCTAACGGATATAGATATTAATGAAGCAGATATTGTCACGGCTATAAACGAAATTAAAAATGGATCGGCAGCCGGACCATATGGAGTTCCAGCGATTTTGTTAAAAAAAACTGCAAACACTATCGCGAAGCCGCTTGCAATACTGCTAAGAAAAAGTGTAGATATGAGCGAGATATATGTTAAACATAAATTAGCTTATATAACCCCTATCTTCAAAAGTGGATCCAGACTAGAGGCAAGCAATTATAGACCTGTTAGTCTAACATCACATATTATGATAAATGAAAAAGACACAGATGTGATCTATCTAGATTTTGCAAAAGCCTTTGACAAGGTAGACCATAACATATTGGAGAAAAAAATGAGAAAGCATAATATTGTGGGAAAGATGGGGAAATGGGTAAAAGAATTCCTGCAAAACAGAAAACAGATAGTGGTTGCAAATGACAAGAAATCAGATGAAGCCCAGGTAATATCTGGTGTGCCACAAGGTACGGTATTAGCTGCACTGCTGTTTGTTATTATGATCTCAGACATAGACTGTGATGTTGAAAACTCCGAAGGGAGAAGTTTCGCCGATGACACAAGAATAAGTAGAGAAATTACTTGTGATGAAGATAAGAACTCACTACAAAGAGATCTAAACAAAATATATGAATGGGCGGAGATAAATAGGATGGTATTTAACTCCGATAAATTCGAATCAATAAATTATGGAAACAGAGAAGGAATGGTATATGCATACAAGGGACCTAATAATGAGACAATCACAAACAAGGAAGCAATTAAAGACCTTGGTGTAATGTTAAATAGGAATATGTTATACAACGACCAAATAGCAACACTGTTGGCTAAATGTAAAGCAAAAATGGGAATGTTATTCAGACACTTTAAAACAAGGAAAGCTGAACACATGATTATGCTTTACAAAACTTATGTACGTAGTACACTCGAGTACTGCAACGTGATATGGTACCCACACTACCAAAAGGATATTGCGCAAATAGAGAGTGTACAAAGGTCCTATACTGCTAGAATAGAAGAAGTAAAGGACCTTGACTACTGGGAAAGACTGAAATTTTTAAAACTATACAGTCTAGAAAGGAGAAGAGAACGCTACATGATAATACAAGCATGGAAGCAAATAGAAGGAATTACTGAAAACATCATGGAGCTAAAAATATCAGAAAGAGCAAGCCGAGGTAGATTAATAGTGCCAAAAAATATACCAGGTAAACTAAGAAAGGCGCACAGGACATTAATCCACTACGCACCAGCATCGATAATGCAGCGACTATTTAATGTGCTGCCAGCACATCTAAGAAACATATCAGGAGTGAGCGTAGATGTGTTTAAGAATAAGCTCGATAAATACCTAAGATGCATCCAGACCATCCAAGACTGGAAAATGCAAAATACACCGGAAGATGCATTAGCAACTCTCTGGTGGATATACGAGGTGCCTCACACTGAGGGACCTGGGGGAACCCAAACAAAAAATAAGGCAATAAGGTAAGGCTCTCTCTCTCTCTCTCTCTCTTTGAAACACTACTGCCCTTTAGATACCGTAATACAGCAAGGCTAACTCTAATATATATTTCACTCCAACCCAAAATTTCATTTCTCATCTAAACTAGACATCTTGATAAGACAGGCTTAAACAGTGAATGCATTTATATTTCACAGTAAAAATATTAAAGACAAGCAATTTCATCTTGAATCCAGTAACTTTCTATTATCAAATCTGGACATCTAAATAACATCAAAGTAATGCGTTATCGTGCCTATGATTTTTCATATTCGTAGCTTCTGCTAAACCTAATATGATATCATGTAACTTTAATGTCTGTAATAAATACAATTAATTTCGAATGAATTTTCCGTGAGGCCTCTTTTATTCTCTCACCGTAATAAACACAATAACCATTTATAATATCATGACGTATTTGTTTTTTATGTGTAATGCAAGTTCAATAACAAGAAAATACCAATTGCATATGTTTGTATTGAAAAGCAGATTTGTTATTGTGATGTATTGGTGATTCCTAGTGCAAAAAATGACGCCAACCGAATCTGATTGATACATTGCCCTGGAAAGTATTCAAACCATGTATTAAAAACGCCTTCATATTGCTTCATCCATAAAAAGACATATTATGTCATACATAATGAAACGAGGTAGATTATCATTATCATTATTATTATTATTTTTATTATTATTATTATTATTATTATTATTATTATTATTATTAAACCTGCAAAAAAATAATTCTTGCTCAGATTACCCGCTGGATTTACAACCAGTTAAATGAGAGTGGCGTCAATACTACCACGGCGCTGTGGTGGTTTATTTGAAACGTCACTGCCTAGCGATCACCGGACTGGGGTTCGAAACATGTTTAAGCTCGATAGTGTCTCCAACATCACCATTCTTGTAATCTAAGGATGGGGGAGGGGGGGGGGGAGATTAGGGGGATCGTATAGGTCTACCTGTTGAGTCACCAGCCGTCATTGTTTGCCCCTCCCTGGTCCTTGCTTGGGTGGAGAGTCTTTAGTGCATTGTCCTGCTGGCTAGGACATTGTCCCTATCCCATTTATCTTTAAACTGCATGTTGCATGGTCAGGGCTGTCCTTACTATTACATTTCTCTTTCAGTCCCACGCTTTTATAGTCTCCCTTTTCTAAATATTTCAATGCATGAATTATTATGTTCGTACATGTGTGTATTTCCTAAAACGAATACACCATACCTGGTCAGTTTGTCTCTCTCACGAATCTTAAAATGATAATAAAAGGAAATCAAAAAAATTCAAGAAAAAGGCGTTAGTTGATTAGTGACAAACCGAAGAAAGAAAAAGTCGAGATTTTTTGTCGTAGAGGCAAAGAAAAGCGACAGTTATTCAAAACGAAAAAGTAAAAATGACTTAAGAATAATGGATGGAATGATAAAAAATTCAATAGACTTTTCAAAGGGAAGAAATTCTAACTGTTAGATCTTCGATTCCAAAGAGACAAGAACTTGAGAGAAATAGTTTCCCCTCTTCAGCAACAGATTGATAAAGAAGTAGACGCAGGTTTTCTTCTTTTATTCTTTTCTAATTCTTTTTTGTTATGAGAACTCATTAGAACTCGCCTCTTTGCTCAATTTCTTGTATGCAAAGAGATCTAGTCAAAAGTCGATCTTATTCAAGTAAAAATATTCCTTTTGTGTGTAAAATTTCTTTACATAAAAAAATGAGACCTTACATAGAAAATCGTTGCATAAAACGAGAAAAAAACTTGTGCTTAGGAGAGA
>NC_090728.1:142321131-142328631 GCF_036898095.1 Palaemon carinicauda
ATCGCAATGAATATTGGAGACGTCATTTGGGACTAATATTTGCTCCTCGATTTAATAGACTCGTTAAAGACAGCTAACAGTATATTTACGCTTATACTCTCTTGCTCTAGTAATTGGCAACTTTATAGACATATTTGCACTAGAAATTTGGCTACCGTATAAGCATATTTTGCTCTAGGTATTGGCAACAGTATAAATATATTTCTCACTAGTCATTTTTCACGGTTTAAATATATTTTTCAATAATCATTATCTCCAGTATAAACATGCTTTGCGATCGTCCTTCTCAATGGTTTCAACATATTTTGCACTACGCATTGACTACGGTAAAAACATATTACACTGGTTCTTATCTATACTACCAACTTATATTGCTGTAGCCACTGACTACGGTATGACCATATTTTGCACTAGTCATTGGCTACGTTATAAACCTACAGTATTTTGCACAAGTCATTGGCTACAGTATAAAAATATTTTTCTCTAGCAACTGGCTACGGTATGCACACATTTTGCTCTAGCCACTGGCTACGTTATGAACATATTTTGCATTAGTTATTCGCTACGGCATAAACTTATTTTGCACCAGTCATTGGCTACGGTATAAACATATATTGTACAAGTCATTGGTTACGGTATAAACATATTTTACACAGTCATTGGCTGCGGTATAAACATATTTGGCACTACTCTTACTACGATATAAACATATTTTGCACCACTCATTGGCTACGGTATAAACATATTTTGGACCAGTTATTGGCTATGGTATAAACATATTTTGCTCTAGTCATTGGCTACGGTATTAACAAATTTTGCACCAGACATTAGCTACGGCATAAACATATTTTGCACTAGTCCTTGGCTACGGTATAAACATATTTTGCACTAGTCATTGGCTACGGTATAAACATATATTGCACCAGTCATTGGCTATGGTATAAACATATTTTGCTCTAGTCATTGGCTAATGTTTAAACATATTTTGCACTAGTCATTGGCAATGGTATAAACATATTTTGCACCAGTCATTGTCTATGGTATAATCATATTTTGCCGTAGTCATTGGCTACGTCATAAACATATTTTTCCGTAGTGATTGGCTACGGTATAAACATATTTGCACCAGTCATTGGCTATGATATAAACATATTTTGGACCAGTCATTGGCTATGGTATAAACATATTTTGCTCTAGTCATTGGCTACGGTATAAACAAATTTTGCACCAGTCATTATCTACGGCATAAACAATATTTTGCACTAGTCCTTGGCTACGGTATAAACATATTTTGCACTAGTCATTGGCTAAGGTATAAACATATATTGCACCAGTCATTGGCTATGGTATAAACATATTTTGCTCAAGTCATTGCCTAATGTATAAACATATTTTGCACCAGTCATGGGCTACGGTATAAACAAATTTTGCACTAGTCATTGGCTACGCTATAAACAAATTATGTACTAGTCATTGTCTATGATATGAATATATTTCGCACTAGTCTTTGTCTACGATATGAATATATTTTGCACCAGTCACTGGCTACAGTATAAACATATTTTGCACCAGTCATTTGCTACAATATAAACGTATTTTGCGCCAGTCATTGGCTACGTTATAAACATATTTTGTATCAGTCATTGGCCACGGTATAAACATATTTTGCACCAGTCATTGTCTATGGTATAAATATATTTTGCCGTAGTCATTGGCTTACGTCATAAACATATTTTTCCGTAGTGATTGGCTATGGTATAAACATATTTGCACCAGTCATTGGCTATGATATAAACATATTTTGCACCAGTCATTGGCTACAGTTTAAACATATTTTACACCAGTCATTGGCTCTGGTGTAAACATATTTTGCACCAGTCATTGGCTACGGTGTAAAATATATTTTACAACCAGTCACTGGCTACAGTATAAACATATTTTGCACAATTCTTTGGGCATGTTATAAACATATTTTGCACCAGTCTTTTGCCACGGTATAAACAATATTTTGCACCAGTCATTGGCTATGATATAAACGTATTTAGCACCAGTTATTGGCTATGGTATAAACATATTTTACACCAGCCATTGGCTACGGTATAAACATATTTTGCACCAGTTATTGGCTACGGTATAAACATATTTTGCACCAGTCATTATTTACTGGATAAACATATTTTGAACCAGTCATTGGCTATGTGATAAACATATTTTGAACCAGTCATTGGCTACGGTATAAAAATATTTTGCACCAGTCATTATCTATGGTATAAACATATTTTGCACTAGTCCTTGTCTATGGTATGAACATATTTTGCATTAGTCACTGTCTATGGTATAAACATATTTTGCACTAGTCATTGGCTACGGTATAAACATATTTTGCACTAGTCATTGTATATGGTTTAAACATATTTTGCAATAGTCATTGGCTACGTCATAAACATATTTTGCACTAATCTTTGTCTATTGTATAAACATATTTTTCACTAGTCATTGGCTACGGTATAAACATATTTTGCACTAGTCATTGTCTATGATATAAATATATTTTGCACTAGTCATTGACTACGGTATAAAAATATTTTTCACAAGTCATTGTCTATGGTGTAAACATATTTTGCACTAATCATTAGCTACGGTATAAACATATTTTGCACTAGTCATCGGCTACGGTTTAAACATATTTTGCACTAGTGATTGTCTATGGTATAAACATATTTTGCACTAGTCATTGGCCACGGTATAAACATATTTTGCACTAGTCATTGTCTATGGTATGAACATATTTTGCACTAGTCATTGGCCACGGTATAAACATATTTTGCACTAGTCATTGGGCCACGGTATAAACATATTTTGCACTAGTCGTTGGCCACGGTATAAACATATTTTGCACTAGTTATTGGCCACGGTATAAACATATTTTGCACTAGTCATCGGCTAAGGTATAAACATATTTTGTACTAGTCATTGTCTATGGTATAAACACATTTTGCACTAGTCATTGGCCACGGTATAAACATATTTTGCACTAGTCCATTGTCTATAGTATAAACATAATTTGCACTAGCCATTGGCCACGGTATAAACATATTTTGCACTAATCATTGCCTATGTTATAAATATATTTTGCACTAGTCATCCTCTCTCTCTCTCTCTCTCTCTCTCTCTCTCTCTCCTCTCTCTCTCTCTCTCTCCTCTCTCTCTCTCTCTCTCTCTCTCCTAAGCACAAGTCTTTTTCTCGTTTTATGCAACGATTGCCTATGTAAGGTCTCATTTTGTTATGTAAAGAAATGTTACACACAAAAGGAATATTTTTACTTGAATAAGATCGACTATTGACTAGATCTCTTTGCATAAAAGAAATTGAGCAAAAAGGTGAGTTCTAATTAGTTCTCATAACAAAAAAGAATTAGAAAAGAATAAAAGAAGAAAACCTGCGTCTACTTTTTTTATCAATCTGTTGCTGAAGAGGGAACTAATTCTCTCAGTTCTTGTCTCTTTGGAATCGAAGATCTACCAGTTAGAAATTCTTCTCTTTGAAAAGTCTATTGAATTTTTTATCTCTCCCTCCATTATTCTTAAGTCATTCTTACTTTTTTGTTTTGAATAACTGTCGCTTTTCTTCGCCTCTACGACAAAAAATCTCGACTTTTTCTTTCTTTCGGTTTGCCACTAACCAAGTAACGCCTTTTTCTTGGAATTTTTTATTAACTTTTTTATCATTTTAAGATTCGTGTGAGAGAGACAAACTGACCAAGTATTGTGTATTCGTTTTGGGAAACATACACTTGTACGAGCATAATAATTCATGCATTGAATTATTTAGTAAAGGAAGACTATGAAAGCGTGGGAGTGAGAGAGAGATGTACTAGTGAGGACAGCCCTGACCTTGCAACATCCAGTTTAAAGATAAATGGGATAAGGATTGGGACAATGCCCTAGCTAGCAGGACAATGCCCTGAAGACTCTCCACCCAAGCAAGGACTAGGGAGGGGCAAGCAATGGCGGCTGGTGACTCAACAGGTAGACCTATAGAATCCCCCTAACCTCCCCCGACCCCCTTCCTCCTTCCTTAGCTTACAAGAATGGTGAGGTTGGAGACACTATCGAGCTTGAGCATGTTTCGAACCCCAGGCCGGCGATCGCTAGGCAGTGACGTTTCAAATAAACCACCTCAGCGCCGTGGTAGTATTGACGCCACTCCCATTTAACTGGTTGTAACTCCAGCGGGTAATCTGAGCAAGTATTATTTTTTTTGGCAGGTTTAATAATAATAATAATAATAATAATAATAATAATAATAATAATAATAATAATAATCTACCTCGTTTTCATTTTGTATGACATTATATGTCTTTATATGGATGAAGCAATATGAGGTGGACGTTTTTTATACAATCAGATTCGACTGGCGTCTTTTCTTGCTCTAGGAATCACCAATACATCACAACAACAAATCTGCTTTTCAATACAAACCTATACAATTGGTATTTTCTTGTTACTGAATTTGAATTACATATACAAACAAATACATCATGAAATTATAAATGGATGTTGTGTTTATTACGGTGAGAGAATAAAAGAGGCCTCACGGAGAATTCATTAAAGTTACATGTTATCATATTTGGTTTAGCAGAAACTACGAATATGGAAAATCATAGGTACGATAACTCGTAGCGATGCAATAAGCCTAATTGAACGCATTACTTTGATTCTGATCAGTTATTCAAATGTCCAGTTTTTTGATAATAGAAAGTTACTGGATTCAAGATGAAATTGCTAGTTTTTAATATTCTTACTGTAAAATCTAAATACATTCACTATTAAAGCCTGTCTATCAAGATGTCTAGTTTAGATGAGAAATGAAAATTTTGGGTTGGAGTAAAATATATATTAGAATTAGCCTTGCTGTATTACGGTCTCTAAAGGGCAGTAGTGTTTCAGAGAGAGAGAGAGAGAGAGAGAGAGAGAGAGAGAGAGAGAGAGAGAGAGAGAGAGAGAGAGAGAGAGAGAGAGAGAGAGAGAGAGAGAGAGAGAGAGAGAGAGAGAGAGAGAGAGAAGCACCTAGTTTTCTTATTTTCACGAACTTTTTTTTTTTACTTATAAGAGTTTCTCCCTCCAAAGCAAACCCAAAACAGCGACGATAAATTTTGAGAGCCAGACGGAAAATCTTCATCATTCTATATTTTTATTGAAGATATTTGCTACTTGTAAAAATAGAGAGACTTCTTGCAGAGAGAAAGTAAAGCATAAAAGCTTATCTTTTTTAAGGCGTTGTAAAATAGAGAGGTTATTTGTAAAGCAGAAGAGCAAAATGAAATTTTTTAAGAGAAAGTGAAATTGGGACCTTCCGTAAAAAGAAAGTGTACAAGTCACTTTTGGTAAAGAGAAAGTGTAAGATAGGTAGGCATTTGAAAGAGAGTAAGTGTAAAAAGGAGATGCTTTTGGTAAAGATAAAGTGTGGAATATAATCCTTGGTAAAGAGAAAAAAAACGCCAAAAAAAATGGCCTTTTAGTATGATTTTTACCAGAAAATACCAAAGAGGAATATAGCATTAAATAAGATTATAAGATTCCACTGCTACCCCTTTAACTTTTATGTTTGAAGATAAGAGTGTTGTCTCGGGGGTTTGAAGCCATATGTTCATCCATATTTTATGCCAGTGTGGGGGGGGGGGGGGGGGTTAAGGGAGGGGGATGGGTTTAAGTACGGATATTGCTCTCGCATTGGACTGATGGCGTCAGAATGGTTTGATGGGTGTCGAAATTCGGAAAACCCTGATATTACTTTTGAAACTTTGACAGGATGATCTTCTCCAATGAAAAGTTTAATTTGGAGTAAAAAAAAAAAAAATTAGATGAAGTAGCCTTTGGTTATATTATTAAATTTTTTGTTCCAGATGAAGCATTACTCTATATAGCCTAAGTTTCTCGAGTGAAAACTTTTTTTTTTTCAGACTATTTGCCAGTTCGGTCTTCTTTTATACTTGTTGACAATTCTTTCTTCATAGTTTATTTGTGACTCATCTATTTTA
Source organism: Palaemon carinicauda (assembly GCF_036898095.1). Lineage (NCBI taxonomy): Eukaryota > Metazoa > Arthropoda > Malacostraca > Decapoda > Palaemonidae > Palaemon > Palaemon carinicauda. The sequence continues at coordinate 142,327,173 of NC_090728.1, forward strand.
ACGTTGTTACAGATTATAATGTATTTTAATTCATTATTTTTCTATATAGTTAAATTAAATACTCCTTTCCTTTCCTCACTAGGCTGTTTTTCCTGTGGGGCCCAAGGGCTTATTGCATCCTGTTTTTTCCAATTAGGGTTGAAGCTTAGCTAGTTTTACTAATAAACATATTAATGATGATGCTGATGATATTTTTTCTAATTATCTTTAAGAATAGATATGTTACAGTTCGGTCTCTTATAAACCTTTATATTGTAGGAGGGAGATAAAAACAGTATTGTAACATTTTATCTAGATATCTAATTTGAGAAAAATCATGTATTTACCGTTAAATAAATCTCAAATACATATCAGTAATAATATTTCTAAAGGTAGAGAGAAAGATGAATAGATATTGTAGGGATTTCCGTGTTTCAGTAACAGAGCAGGATTTTATTCATCTACAAGTAATATTTCTTTCCTCTTATTTGATGAGACTTGGTCTAACTGCAGGTTAAAATCGCGTCAGGTCTTTATCGTATATTAATAGATTATTACTATATCCTAATTAGTTCATTAATAGAATTAGAAATTATTCTCCAAATTTTAGTATTGTTTGATTTACATGTTGGAAATAGAATTTTCAGCCCTTTGAATTGCATCCAACTTAAGTTAGCTTTACTTTCATAATTGCATTATCTATCAATCTTCATAATTCAGAATAACTGGTTCTCTTGGAAAAAACTATCTTCATATAGAATATAAACTTTTTATTTTCTAAGGCAATTAACTTCGGTCAACGGATAATTAGGGTCTTATTATATCAAAACAGTGTCACAATTCTATACATGTAAGCTGAGGAAGTTCTACTATAACGAAATAGCGCCCACAATTCCATTAATTAATGGAAGTTGTGGAAGGTCTATTTCAGAAAAATAATTGCCATCCTTCTATTTATGGAAGTTGAGGAAAATCTATTATATCAAACCAAGTGCCACTTTTTTTGGAAGTTTACGTAGATCTTTTATAAAACCACAAATACCACAATTTTGTGGAAGTTTAGGGAGATCTATTTTGTGAAATCACCTACCACAATTTTATTTATGAAAATTAAGGAAAGGCTATAAAATAAGCAAGATTCACAATTCTATTTATGAAAGTTGAGGAAGATCTATTACATCAAATTAATTAATACAGTTTTATTTATGGAAGTTGAGGAAGGTTTAACATTAAAAGATAACTGCCACAAATCTATTCATAGACGTTGAGAAAGTTCTATATCAAAAGAAGGCCCACAATTCTTTTTATGGAAGGTGAGGAAGATCTATATAAGATCAATTGCCACAATTCTATTTAAGGAAGTTGAGGATGGTATATAATATAAAAATGAGCCAGAATTTTATTTATGACAGTTGAGGAACATCTATTATATAAAGAAAAAGTGTCACAATTCAATTTACGAAATTTCAGATAATTGTAG
>NC_090728.1:142351131-142353631 GCF_036898095.1 Palaemon carinicauda
TCAGTAAAATATGAGCATGAAAATCAACTTGGGATTCAAGATACGAATCTTACGAAACGTTTTAATGCAGACGGTTTTACTCGGGTTTTTTATGTTTTTAGTAAACAAACATTTAAGGGTTATGGAATGAACTTTAATAGCCATATGGCTTTAAATTATAAACTGAATAAACTTTATTACATAGAGCATATTAATCTCCCTGTAGTAATTGGTTTAATTTTCTCAAAGAACTGAATTTGTATGTAAGTTAATAAACAGATTTTTAAATTTAAGTTTGAACGAGTTACAAATGGTGAAACTGGAAGAAAAAAAAGCTAGTATTGCTAGGGTGCCACAGCCCACTCTCCCCCACTTCCACCACAGATGGAGCTTAATAACGCTGAATCAACTACTGCTACTACCTCCGCAGTCATCTAAGGCGACTGGAGGAAGCAGCAGGGCCTACCGGAACTGCGTCACAATCGCTCCCCATTCATTCCTATTTCTAGCGCGCTCTCTTGCCTCTCTCACAACTATCCTCCTATCACCCAGAGCTTTCTTCACTTCCATCCAACCAAACCTTGGCCTTCCTCTTGTACTTCTCTCATCAACTCTTTGCATTCATCACCTTCTTTAGCAGACAGCCATTTTCGATTCTCTCAACATGGCCAAACCACCTCAACACATTCATATCCACTCTAGCCGCTAACTCATTTCTTACAACAGTTCTCACCATCACTACTTCGTTCCTAAGCCTATCTACTCGAGATACACAAGCCATACTCCTTAGACACTTCATCTCAAACACATTCAATTTCTGTCTCTCCATCTCTTTCATTCCTCACAACTCCGATCCATAAATCACAGTTGGTACAATCACTTTCATACAGAACTCTTTATATTCATGCGCAACCCTTTATTCTTTACCACTCCCTTCACTGCCCCCAACACTTTGCATCCTTCATTCACTCTCTGACGTAGTTTCCACTCCACCATTTGCTGCAACAACAGACCCCAAGTACTTGAACTGATCCATCTCCTCAAGTAACTCTCCATTCAACATGACATTCAACCTTGCACCACCTTTCCTTCTCGTACATCTCATAACCTTACTCTTACCCACATTAACTCTCAACTTCCTTCTCTCACACACCCTTCCAAATTCTGTCACTAATCGGCCAAGCTTCTCTTCCACGTCTGCAACCAGTACAGTATCATCCACAAACAACAATTGATTTACCTCTCATCCATGATTATTCTCGTCTACCAGTTTCAATCCTCGTCCAAGCACTCGGGCATTCACCTCTCTCGTCACTCCATTAACATACAAGTTAAACATCCATGGTGACATCACGCATCCCTGTCTTAGCCCCACTCTTACCAGAAACCAATCGCTCACTTCATTTCCTATCCTAACACACGCTTTACTACCTTTATTGAAACTCTTCACTCCTTTTAACAACCTTTCACCAATTCCACATAACCTCATCACATTCCACATCGCTTCCTTATCAACTCTATCATATACTTCCTCCATATCAGTCTATGGAAAGTGAAAATGACAGAATAGCCCCAGTCCAGCACATAGTGGGGTGCTAAGAATCTCCTGGTTTATAAATACGATGGAAAATTTTAAAATTTGTTATTGGAATTTTAGAACCATGACTCAGATTGGGAAGTTAAAGCAAGTGGAGAATGAATTTATGAAATATAGTTTGGATATCTTAGCCCTAACTGAAACACTTTGTAAGGGGATTGATAAGGAAACCTTAGGCTATATATATATATATATATATATATATATAATATATATATATATATATATATATATATATATATATGTAGGGAGAAAGATGAAGTTGGAAAAGAAGGGTTAGGCATGATGATGACACCAAGAGCAGAAAAGGCTTTAACTGAGTGGAGAGCTTTAAATAGTACATTATTACTTGCAAAGTTTAAATCAAGGCACTGCTATATGAGTATTATAGTTTGTTATGCCCCAACAAATGATTCTCCTGAAGATAGGAAAGATAAATATTGAGTGTAATAGAAGAGATCCCTGAGAGAGATATGAAAATTGTGATTGGTTATTGATTATTGGAAGAAATAATCAATGTATAGAGAATATGATGGGTGTTTAGGGTCTTGGTGAAGTTGCAATTGAAAATGGAGCACATTTTATAAGTTTTTAGTCAGCAAACAACCTTGTCATTGGAGGTACTCTTTTTCCAGCATAAGGACTTCCATATATATACATGGGCTTAACCATGTGGCAATTACAAAAATCAAATAGATCACATAGCCATTACCAAAAAGAGAAAGAGGACTCTGAAAAAATGTAAGTTATCGAGGTGCAGATATTGGTAGTGATCGCCGGCTCGTCATAGACACAAAAATCAAAACTGAAATGTAGATAGAATACTTAGGTTTGATACAACTAAGCTTCTAGAAGATGGGTTCAGAGAAGCGTTTTCAATTGAATATAGGAATTATTTGCAGTCTTAGACTATAAGAGACGAAG
>NC_090728.1:142363631-142368631 GCF_036898095.1 Palaemon carinicauda
TAAATCGTAACCTACAAGGGAGTCTTATCCTCTGTATTTGTAAAAATTTTGAATATCTGTAAGTCTTCTCTTCAGCCATTGTACTGGATCCTGTCAAATAACAATGTACAGCTCTCTAGCAGCGTTATATACTACATTTCTCAAATGCAAGTCTCTCTCTCTCTCTCTCTCTCTCTCTCTCTCTCTCTCTCTCTCTCTCTCTCATCTCTCTCTCTCTCTCTCTCTCTCTCTCTCACACACCTATTCTTTAAAATTCTGCTCAAAGAAAATCAATATTTTTTTCCGGTACGTCGAAAAAATAACCCTGCATAACATATAGCCTACTGTTGCTTCAGTAACGCATTAGAATTTTGATTTTCTTTTTATCATTTTCCAAATATTCCATTTATGATGTGACAGAGAGCAATGACACTGAAATGAAACATTACTGAAGCTATAATAATTCAAGTCATTTGAATGAACAGTCAGATGCTAACCAAATCAGCGTTAGCCTTTTGGAGTCGAAAAATAGTTGAAAGGAATCCGGAAGAGGTTATGTTGCTATAAGATATGTCGTGTTTGCTTCCCCCTCACACGGAGTAAAAAATTCTGGTGTTTATGAGGGATTCACAGACCCAACGCGTTTCCATATTTTTACAGACCTTTTACCAGCCTTCGACTCTTGCAGAATTTCCTTGTAACTGGTGAAATGATATAACTTTTTTTATGGCCAGTGATAACAGGAATGTTATTGGGATTGATGAATTTTTATGCTAGAAATTTATGCTGCTTCTGAGCAAAATATCTGATGTATGTTTCCATATTTTGTTTCTATTTTGTTCCTTTTAATCTCTTGATTTTAAAACTATGATTTGTGACTGTAGGAAAAGTCAGACAGCCAGACTAATGAGAAGACTTCCTCCTTTTGAAACTCATAAATCCTTTCTTTATGTTGGACCTTTTTATAATATAAATAAACTATTTCGAAAAAAAGGAATAAGGGTAATTCATATTATTTTAATCTCTTTCTTCCTCCATATACAAATACATTGCATAGATCAAATGCTTAGATGAATAATTAAATACATACGTGGGTGAAATATTATTAACAAATGAGTAGAGAGTATAGTCTCTCCCCTTGCTTAGAAAGTAAGGTTCATTAGTCTTTATGCTAATCATTCATCTAAACCCCAATATTCAGAGTCCCTAATTATCTAGAAATTATATTAGATTTATAAATCCAATTATTAAAGATTAAAATTATGATAAGGTGAATGCTAGATGTCCAGTTGTATTTATTTTCTAATAGATGAAAATGTGTAATGACCGTGTGATGAACATTTCTTCATAATCATGATTATCTGGATTTGCTTCTTAGTTTGCCTATTATTCATTACTTTTACTATTTATACACGAATTTCTTATTTATTCATGACTTTTCCTATTTATTCATAATATTTCATATTCATTCGTAAATTTTCCTATTTGTTCCTAAATTTTCCTATTAGTTCATAACTTTTCCTATTTAATCATGACTTTTCCTATGTATTCATGACCTTTTCCTTTTCATTCAATATTTTTCCCATTTACTCATTACATTTTGAATGAGAAAAGGATTAAAAAAAACAGCAAAATTTTAATTTATATGTCCTATATATTCGGATAAATTTTAATTATCCTCTAAATGGTATGTTTTATAACCTCTCAACCTAAATAGTTTTTTATTATTATTGTAATTGTCTTCAGCATCAAGTTCTTAGATGAATCACTTTCAAAATATCTCCCTAAACTTCCTAATAATGAAATTTTCATTCCATCCCTATCCCCTTTAACTTTCCTTCTTTATGCATTAAATTATTCATTCGATCTCTTCCTCCGGTAATATTTTCACTAGAATTCATCTGTAAAATTCTATTTATCTTCTATTCATTTTTTTCAATTTTCTCTTTAATCCTTCACTTAGTATTACTTAATTATCTCGACAAACAAAATTAGAAGCTTTATTCAGTTGTGACAGTTTGTTTGTCTTCCATTTTCTGTCCACAAGATATATAAAAATGTTAATAAATTATTTTGATTAATGATCATGGATGGAGGATAGACACATAAGAATCAGTTAATTTCTTTACATCTTGTATTGATGTAAAGATCCATTGCATTTGTTCAAAGTTTAAAGAAAATCGAATCCTGTGCATCAAACCAGTAGACTTCGTACCTAACTTTATTAATTATCTCCGACGGCGAAGTTCCACGAAGCCCTCATGCCTCCTCCCCTCCCCCTGTAAGATTTCATATGTATCTTTAAAGTTAGATGGGCGTGGTGGATAAAATATACATGGTATTTACACTTAGTAATTGGCCGCTATTTGAATGTTTTCTAGTTTGCAACAAAAGCTGTCAATTTTGCTTCAAAATTTGTTCATCAAAGTTCAAATTCCCCTAGTATTTTATCTTCTGCCATCAATATTTTCTTTTCAATTTGAGCATACTTGAGCTTCTATCTATATTTTTAAAGTGAGAAAATATTAGATGGAGAATGCTAATTGTCCAACCCGTGCTAATTGCTCTTTTCAATTTTTAGAATAAGAATAGAGAAATATCAGAATGGAAACATGTTGGAGGACATTTTAAAGAACAATTTCTAACTACATCTTAATATTGGTTTTTAATGAAATCAATAGCAAACCCTTACTTTGATTTATTGCATTGCACGTATATAATGATCAATTCGAGATTTAAATGTTCCAAAAAATTTAGTTAGCATGAAGAAATTATGGTAATTTTCAATCCAACCTACTAAAAAAAATTCCAATAGATCTTTGTTGAGCAAAGGTCAAATCATTCATCTGTGTTTTCAAGGCCTCTATTATCTTCCAATGTAAGCTGCTGAAATTATCTCTCTCTCTCTCTCTTTCTCTCTCTCTCTCTCTCTCTCTCTCTCCTCTCTCTCTCTCTCTCTCTCTCTCTCTCTCTCTCTCTCAGATGCTTTTATGCTCCAGTTTCAAGCTGCGTCAACCCATCCTGCTGTGTATGCCATCCTGAACCACTTTCCTACTAAAGGCTTTTCACTCAGGGAAGTTCGTAACCCTGATTTGGTTGCTTTTTTTGTTTTTATTATCAAATAGTCATACCGTGATCACAGATCACTAGTGTAGGTGACCCGCCAATTATAGATATATGCGCACACACACGCCCACGCACCCCCTCTCGCCAGGGTATGACTACTACTCCTCTCCCCCTAGAGTGACTTAAAGAAAAAATTATATTATACATACATATATATATATATATATATATATATATATATATATATATATATATATATATATATATATATATGTTATATATATATATATATATATATATATATATATATATATATATATATATATATATATATATATATATATATATATAGTTATTTATCTATATATATATATATATATATATATATATATATATATATATATATAATATATATATATATAATATATACACATGTATACATTATATATATATTTATATATATATATATATATATATATATATATATATATATATATATATATATATATCGTCGTCGGCGCCCACTCGTGTCCGAGTATTGGGTTCTGTCGTTAGCCATCAGCCTCCTATCTATGGGGTGGGTGCTTATGCCTGATGTGGCTGTTAAGTCCTAGTCTGTGGTGGAAGAGTCGCGGACAGTGTTCACAAGGGAGGGTAGGTGGTGGGGCGGGGCTGTTCTAATCGCTCTCTCGTTCTTCTCCTCCTAGCCTTCTCATTTTGTCTCCTCCTCTCCTCGAAGTCCACGGTGCCATGGTGCACTGTACTTCTCCAGGTTTTCCTGTCCCTGGCTGTTTCTTCCCATGAGGAAGGATCGATGTCAGTTAGAGCCAGGGTGCGCTTTAGTTGATCTTTATAGCGCATTTTCGGGGCTCCCCGTAGTCTGGTGCCCTGGGTCAGTTCTCCGTAGAATATTTTCTTTGGGAGTCTAGATGGATCCATTCTATGCACGTGTCCTATCCAGCGGAGGCGGTGGTGGATGATGGTGGCCTCCACGCTGGTCAGCAAGGCACGTTCTAAGACTTCAATGTTGGTGGTTTGGCTCTCCCAGGGGATTTTCAAGATCTGCCTCAGTTTCATTTGTTGGAAGCGTTCTAGGTTTTTAATATCGTTTCTATATAGCGTCCATGTTTCACATGCATACAGGAGCGTGGAGAGGACTACTGCCCTGAACACCATTATTTTGGTGGTCATTGTCAGTGCGTGGTTGTTAAATACGCGGCAGTTGAGTCGGCCAAAGGCGGAGTGGGCTGCCCTGATCCTGTTCTCCACGTCCTTTTTGCTTGTGGGAGATGATGTTAGGATGCTCCCTAGGTAGGAGAACTGGTCCACCTGTTCTAACGGTTGGTCATTCATTGTGGTATTGAAGTTTGGGAGCATCAGTCCTGGTGGATGTTGGACGAGGGTCTTGGTTTTATCTGTGTTGACTTGCATCCCAAAACGTTCGTAGGCAGAGTTGTATGCATCAGCTAACGACTGCAGGTCCTCTGCCGTCTGACCTGGGGTGGCATTGTCATCAGCATACTGCAGTTCTCGCACTGCACATAAGGTGGTCTTGGTTCTGGCGCCGAGTCTGGCGAGGTTGAAAGCGCCTCCATCCATGCGGAAACGTAGGTCGACTGAGGGTGTGTCTGGGGGAATCTCGTTGAGCATTGCTGCGGTGTATAGCGAGAAACACGTTGGGGTCAGAACACAGCCCTGCTTCAGGCCGCCGTTGATGGGGAATGGGTCTAAAAGAGAGTTCTGGTGGCAGACTCTCCCAACCATACCATCATGGAGGGCACGCACCAGCTTGACAAAATCGGGTGGGCAGCAATATCTTTTGAGGACAGCCTACATGGCAGGTCGAGGTACTTTGTCGAAGGCCTTTTTCAAATCCCAGAAGATGAACATTATGGGCTGTTGTTGTTCGAGGCTCTTCTCTTGTAGTTGTCGCGCACAGAAGATCATGTCTATGG
>NC_090728.1:142373631-142383631 GCF_036898095.1 Palaemon carinicauda
ACATTGCCAAAATGTCAGATATAATTTAAAATGACGAGAAAAAAAGTCCCCAATACCCGCTTATACACACACAAATTATCTAATAATTTTTCTGAATATACAACCAGTAAAACCGGTTCAATAGAATTCGTAACTTCCCAATAACTTAAATGGCAAAGTTGATAGCTGTTAAGTGGCTGGTTACAGCAAGTAAACAAATTCAAGGCAGAGAATAGAAAAATAACTGTAGAGAAAAACAGAAAAAAACAGACGCTTTGGAATGTAATATTTTTTTCATGTTTTTATTTTCCTTTTTATTATTTTCTTATAAATATCCATTGTTTTTCTTGTAACTTTTCATGAGTTTATTAGGTTTTTAGAGCAATATCCCTAAAAATATTACTTGTTCAACTACTAGATAACACCGTAATTCTTTTAATCAAATAACTGATGTAAAAATAACATTGTTGTTCACTGTTCCGTGTCTGTTATTGGACGCTTCGCAGCCTCTAATCATAATTAATCAGAGAAAGTTTTGGGGTTTTAAAAATAGGTTACTTGGGAGTTCATTTGTTTGGTGTTTCTTTATTCATTCTATTATCATTTATAAAAAAGGTATTTATAAAAAAAGGTTAAAAGTCTCATTTGCAATACATAAATTTATTTCATACTTGTTAAACTCCTGTATCATCTTGGCATGGTGTGAAATAGAAATAACCATAGCACCTCAGATGGATTTGGAATTTATTAAAATAGATAGGCGATACATAGGCTGAGAATAGTAGCCGCTTCTATTCCACTGAAGGACGAAGGTCTCAGACATGAGTTTTCTGTACTGGAAAAACTGTAATTAGGATGTCCAGTGAATAAAATTTGATAACCATGGTAACGAATGGGCTCTATAAACATATGAAAATCCTTGATTATGTCATATCCTAGTTTTACACAAATTGTCCCGGAAATTATTTTAAATAACCTGTATTTTACACAGCAAGTATTTCATAGAACTAGTATTTTATATAATAAACATTGTATCTAGCTTCCAAGGTCAGACAATATATTGTCCATTTCCTGCATTGGTAAAGACAGACTGGAGTGAAATTCTAATTATGAAATTGCTGCTTAATACAACGTTCGCCTTTGTGAAGGCGCTTGACATTGAAAAAACAACATGAACAGATTCTCCTTTCATTTTCCCGCCTCCAGTGTCACAGAGTAGCGGTCTAGTGACCATTATTCATACAGACATAAAATTGCAGGGAGTTCATTTCCCTCTGTCTATTGAGTCGGTCTGGAAGGGAACTTTTCTGCCGGAAAGACAATGCTAATTTAATATATTCATGAGCTACATAGTTCCCTTTAGTTACTTGGTTATCTACATGGAAACTTCATGCCTAAATATTTGTTTTCGTGTTTGTATTTATATGTGTATGTATTTTCCTGTAGAAGATATATAAATACTGTACAGAGGTGTACATACATACATACACACACACACACAGACACACACACACACACAGACACACACACACACACACACACACATATATATATATATATATATATATATATATATATATATATAAATATATATATATATATAATAAATATATATATATATATATATATATATATATATATATATATATATATATATATATACATATATATATATATATATATATATATATATATATATATATATATATATATATATATATATATATATGTGTATATATATATATATATATATATATATATATATATATATATATATATATATATATATATATATGTGTGTGTGTGTGTGTGTACATACACAATATGTTTCATACGAACACGTAATAATTGTATACATATACATGGACCCCTATATATATAAATATATGCATATATATATGTATATATATATATATATATATATGTATATATATATATATATATATATATATATATATATATATATATATATATATATATATATTTACATGTATACATACATATATATATATATATATATATATATATATATATATATATATATATATATATATATATATATATATATATATAAATATATATATATATATATATATATATATATATATATATACTGTATAAATATATGAATATATATACAAATATGTTTATATATATATATATATATATATATATATATATATAAATTTTTGGGCTCAAGCCATGTCGTCCTGATGGAAGTTCCTATAGGGTAGCTTCCTAGGGTATACTACAACTACGGCGATATTCCCAGAGAATTTACCTTAAGGTACCCAGAATTCTAACTCCTGGAGCGAATATCCCTAATGAAAGGGATATCGCGACATATCAGAGGACGTATTCTTGACACGCCACATGGCAATCTGCACCCCAAACAGAGATAACACATCGAAGGGGTCAATTGGCAAGAAAACGAAAACGAGAAAGAAAAAGGGGGAGCCGCTCCCAAGGCTCCCTCTTCTCCCGTTTCGTAAGTGTGCCTGGCGCCAATCATGGCGCCATCTGCATTCCTTTTTTGCGTAGCTTAACAACTCGGTGTTTTTTCCTGTGTTTCTTGCAAATCTTGGATTTATTCATCTTTTCATGGCTTCACCAACTTCGCCTGCCTCTGATAAGTTGAGTACCATTTCTTTTATGTATAAATGTAGGCTCTTGGTAAATTTTAAAGTGATTAATTGTAATAATCTTTGTTACAAGAGCCGTTGCCTACCGGAGGTGTCATGGACGCTGTCGCTCGCTAGGTATGAGTTTTAGTTAGCCAGAGCGACATTCCCGGTTGTTTTGCTTTAATAAATTTTTAGCTATTTAGCGTTACATAGGATTTCCTTTCTCGTGCTTTTAGTATTATTATTTTGGCGAAGTATTCGCCAACTCTGGCCTATGCTAGGCCATGTAGCCTAGTCGTTTGGTCCTAATACTTTCCTGCATGATTTTGGATTTCCGAGTGTTTTAAAATTTTATTGAAGCTTTAGGCTTTTTTTTTATACATTTAAGATTATGTTGAATATTTCCAAGATAGTATACGAGTGAGTTTCGGTGATTTAGGTAATCGATTCTCTTGGTGCCTAGGCTAAGTTGCTTATGGAGCCTTGGGCTTAACCCTAGTGGTTTATCTGAATTAACTTTCGATACAACTATACTGGGGTGTTACTGTACCTCCCTGTTCCAGTAAGTCTGGCTTCAGAGAGGGACAGAACATCAGAGTTTTTAGTCTGAGTCTGTGTTTGTCTGGCTTGGGGTAGAGTCTCCCTCGCTGGCCTGACACAGACATAGGAGGCTTAGCCTCCTTAGGTCACTGCCGAAGGTTTCTGTACGAGATGATTCCTTCTTTTGTGATCTAGCAGACTAGTCCTTGTTGCTGTTCTCGATGGGAGGATAAGATCATTTCCCTGGGAGTAGCAACACCTTCCTTGCTTTGGTTCAGTGGGGGCTGGCAAGTATTGCTGGCCTCCCTCCTTGGATCTCCCTTAGGCTAAGATGAGTTTTCTTGGCTGTGGGTGATTCTTCACTAAAGCAAGGTTGGTAGGACTCCCTTTTGTCCCTTCCCCCTCTATCTCCATAATGGCCTAGCCATTACAGTACTGTACGTCATTCTACATCTGAACCTAGGGTAGGTTAGGATGTGGAATTGACTCAGTCCCTTGCCGGCCGGCAGAGTCTGCCGGCCGGCAAGGGTCTTCTGCTTTGAGTGCTGCCCGGACCTCCCTTGGTCCCTCATCCATGTCTGCCTGTAGAGCCAGACGACATTGGTCAGGAAGCCTGCATTAGATTCTCCCCTTCCTTATATGCACTCTTTCGGATTGCCAGGCTTGGAGGTAGTTTACGCTCTTATCCCGGCATCCATTCTGTTTTCTTCTAGTGCTGTACCCGACCCGGCTGCCGGCCTATGAGGCCGGCAGCCGGGCAGTCGTAGTCCTCTGGTTCTTTTGCTGCTGGCCGGCATCGGTTGTGTACCTTTGCCGGCCGGCTATTGTCAGCCCTTGTCTGCCGGTCGCTATGAGCAGTGGCCGGCAGCCGGGTACTACCTTGTGTAGTTGCCGGCCGGCTATTGTCAGCCCTTGTCTGCCGGTCGCTATGAGCAGTGGCCGGCAGCCGGGTACTACCTTGTGTAGTTGCCGGCCGGCAGTCATTGCCGGCCGACATTGGCTGTTGCCGGCCGGCACATGCATTTGAACCAGCGTTCTGCCGTCTTATAGCTGTTAAGTAGTATACTTTAAAGCTAGTTATGGTGTGTGCCGGCCGGCACATTACCTTCTATACTGTACCAGTATTCTTCAGTATAACATATACTGTAGGAAGAAAACTATAGTATAAGTTTTGGTACAGCACTGTGTGTTCTAACACTTTTGTGTTGTCTTGCACAGCCCTTTGGTGTTGCCTTACAGATAAGAAAGTGAGTTCTTTCTTGTCTATTATCCAGTATTTTAAAATCATACCTTAGGTGTGAGCTACACCTGTTTCCTCTGGAAACTTTTCATTGGTTACTCTAGGAGAGATTAACCATACGATTTTATTATCTGGAAGGCTGCAACAATTGGTTGTGAAGGAAACACAAGTGTGTGTGTTTCCTTTCTGATTTGTTATGCTAAACTGTGCATATCCAGTGATACGTAGTTCACTTGATACTCATGGAAATTTCTTCTCTTTACAGGAGGACCATCCGAAGTGCGGAAGTGTTTTTTGCAACGACCGCAGTAAGAACCTCTGCGGACATGAGTTTTGTAGGAGGCACGCAGCATGTGCTGTCTCCAAGGGTGATCTCCAGTATTGGGACCCTCAGGTATGTACCGTGTGCACTAACCTGATTACTGAGGCCTTTGATTCCCCTAGAACGGCGGAATCAAGGGATATTGCAAGGGAGAAGCTTCGTACCTGGGTACGGGGCTTCCAGAAGAACACCTCTGGACCTTATCTTCCAAATGAGAAGATGAGGGCTTACATTTTCCCTAGGGCATCAACTGATGCAGTGATTCCCCAGCCTCAAGAGGAGATCGCCCAAGTTCAGATCCAGGTGGATGCTGAAGTCGCGGTCGCCTTGCAAGACATCCAGTTGGACGACAGGATGTCTGTCGTGTCCGAGCGTCTGGAGGAAGACCTCCTGGCAGGAGCCCAGGATGAAGTTCAACCCCCAGACATTGTAGAGGAAGAGGTCGACGAGGTGTCGGCTACTCCGGTTCAGATCCCTGAGCCTATTTCCTCAACATCGTCCGCTCTCCCAGTAGAGCTGGGACAGGCCCTCTCCTCCATTGTTGGAATGATCCAACAAATACAGAAGGAGAATCAGGAGAAGGCGGCTACAATGGAGCTGCAGATGCAGAGGCTTGCAGCATCACATTGGCCCCAGAAAAGGCTCAATGTGAAAGACCTTCCCTTGTGCTCAGATGCTAACCCGTGGAGGTATGCGGAGAACATGCCGATGACGACTGGAAAGATCGTCATCTCGGATAAGTTGGGTTCAGTTCCCCTAGAGGAGGTGGAATTCTGGCCCAGCAAGGGGTCATATCCGGACTGTTATGTTCGGTTGAGGAAGGAACCAGCTTCAAAGGAGGAGACAGAGCCGAAGGAGGTCATAGTGATGGACCATGCTAAGGCTCAAGCTTTGCTTTCATCCTCGATGAAAGAAAGGGGCTTCACGAACTCAAAGGCAGCTGCATTGAGTAAGAAGCTCCCTTCCTTTGTGTCCTCTCCTGCTAGAGCCTTCCCCTTTTTACAGAAAGGGTTTGCTGCTGTACTAAAAGCAGTCGAGGCCGGCGAGCCTTGCCCCTCCCTGGAAGAGTGTAAACCCTTGTCGCTGCCCCTGCCTATGGACCACAAAGACTGGAAGGACGTCCATCTTACCTTCTCAGTCGGGAAGTTGGAGGCTGATATTGCCGGACGTCAGTTTTGCGAGGACCTCCCTAAGCTGTCTGACTTTCTTTTGCGGAGAGAGTTCGAGACTAAAGAAAGACTGGCTGCCTCAATGTCTCTTCAGACTACTCTTGAGACGATGGCAAGTGACCCCAAGGTCCATGAAATGTTCATGGTAGTGGCCAAGACTCATCTGGCCACAGTGACGAAGGATCTTTATAGCTTTGTCAGAGCAAGGAAAGCTTGTAGGGAGTTCGTGTTCACCTCGGCTACGGTGAGGCACGAGCCAAGGAAGCTAATCTCCTCCAACATTTGGGGCAAAGACCTTTTCCCTAGCAAACTGGTCAAAGAAGTTGTTGATAAGGCAGCCACGGAGAATAGAAACCTTCTCCAGAAGTGGGGCCTGGCTATCAAAAGAAAGTCTTCCCCGGATGAGAGTCCTCAACCAAAGAGGAAGATTATGAGGACTAGGCTACCATCTCGGCCAGCCAAGCCACTTAGACAGCAACAGCAACTCCAATTGCCATTGCCTTCAGTGCCCCAGATGGTGGCACAAACCCCAACCACATTCCAGTGGGTACCCCAGGCCGTGTCGACACAATCCACGGCATTCAACCCAACGTTCGAAGGGCAGTCAACTTCCTTTCGAGCAAAGCCTAGAGGAGCCGCCAGAGGCTCGTCTAGGCGCCCCTCAAGGGGAAGGGGATTCAGGGGTGGTCGCGGTCAGGGAGGCAAGACCTCAGGACGGCAGTCCAAGTGAGATGATGCCGGTAGGAGGGAGACTTCAGAATTTTCGGGATCGGTGGACCTTCGATCCCTGGGCCCACAGCCTACTCAAGAACGGACTGGGCTGGAGCTGGTACAGCACTCCACCCCCGTGCCCTCGGTTTTTCCAACACTCCACCCCCGTTCTGGAAGAGTACATCCAAGAACTGCTGGAGAAAAAAGTGATCCGAAGGGTGAAGTACATTAAATTCCAAGGGAGGCTGTTTTGTGTTCCCAAGAAAGACTCGGAAAAACTCAGAGTCATTCTGGACTTGTCGCCACTCAACAAGTTCATAGTGAACTGCAAGTTCAAGATGCTAACACTGCAACACATAAGGACCTTACTGCCCAAGAGGGCATATACCGTCTCCATAGACTTGTCAGACGCCTATTGGCACGTTCCAATCAACCGTCGACTCTCCCCCTACCTAGGGTTCAAGCTACAACGAAGACTATACGCCTTCAGAGCCATGCCATTCGGGCTAAATATAGCCCCAAGGATCTTCACGAAGCTTGCGAGCGTAGCTCTCAAACAATTACGCCTAAAGGGAATTCAGGTAGTAGCCTACCTGGACGACTGGCTGGTGTGGGCAGCATCCAAGACAGAATGCTTGCAAGCTTCCAGTCAAGTGATCCAGTTCCTAGAGTATCTAGGCTTCAAGATCAACAGAAAAAAGTCTCGACTTTCTCCATCTCAAAAGTTCCAGTGGCTGGGAATCCACTGGGACCTAATTTCACACCGTTTCTCCATCCCGGCGAAGAAAAGGAAGGAGATAGCGGGTTCTGTCAAGAGACTTCTAGTTTCCGAAAGGATATCAAGACGCGAACAGGAGAGAGTACTGGGTTCTCTCCAGTTTGCTTCGGTGACAGACCCGGTGCTAAGAGCACAGCTAAAGGATGCAACCGGAGTTTAGAGAAGTTATGCATCAAACGCGCGAAGAGATCTGAGAAGACCAGTTCCGCTTCGGCTACGTACTCTTCTCAGTCCTTGGTCCCAAGCCAGACATCTAAAGAAGTCGGTTCTTCTTCAGCCACCTCCCCCGTCGGTGACAATTCACTCAGACGCCTCGAAGGAGGGATGGGGAGGTCACTCTCATCGGAAAGAAGTCCAGGGGACTTGGTCCAAGCTATTCAATACCTTTCACATAAACTTTCTAGAAGCTATGGCAGTGCTCCTTACCTTAAAGAAAGTCTCCCCGCGTCGCTCGATCCACATAAGGTTGGTGATGGACAGCAAGGTAGTTGTGAGATGCTTGAATCGACAAGGATCAAGGTCACCACCTCTCAACCAGGTGATGTTGGCCATCTTCCGATTGGCGGAAAAGAAGAAGTGGTACCTGTCGGCAGTTCACCTTCAAGGAGTCCGCAACGTGACAGCGGACGCTCTATCCAGGCTCACACCGATAGAGTCGGAATGGTCCTTAGATGCAGGATCATTCTCCTTCATTCTGAGTCAAGTCCCAGAACTGCAGATCGACCTCTTTGCGACAAAAGACAACAAGAAGTTGCCCCTGTACGTGTCCCCGTACGAGGACCCCTTAGCGGAAGCAGTGGACGCGATGTTCCTCGACTGGAACAGATGGTCCAGGATTTATCTGTTCCTTCCTCACAACCTTCTGTTGAGGGTCCTCAACAAACTGAGATCCTTCAAGGGGGTAGCGGCAATAGTGGCCCACAAGTGGCCGAACAGCGTGTGGTTCCCTCTGGCATTGGAACTACGGTTGAAGTTTCTACCGCTACCAGATCCAGTTCTGACCCAGCGAGTCCAGAAGTCGACTGTCTGCGCTTCATTACAGAAAACCCGGACCCTGCAGCTCATGATTTTCTCTCCCTAGCGGTGAGAAAGCGTTTCGGGATTTTGAAAGCCAGCATAGACTTCCTAGAGGAATATAAGTGCAAATCTACTAGAAGGCAATATGAGTCATCTTGGAGAAAATGGGTGGCCTTTGTCAAGGCGAAGAATCCGCAGGAGGTCTCGACAGACTTCTGCTTATCTTTCTTCATCCACCTCCATGGTCAAGGGTTGGCAGCTAACACGATTTCGGCGTGTAAGTCTGCTTTGACAAGACCCATTCTATATGCCTTCCAGGTCGACCTCGCTAACGAGATCTTTAATAAAGTTCCGAAAGCCTGCGCTAGGCTCAGACCTTCAGCACCTCCAAAGCCCATTTCATGGTCTTTAGACAAATTTCTTCATTTCGCTTCTCTGTTGAGCAATGAGGAGTGTGCGTTAAAGGATTTGACCCAAAAAGTTATTTTCCTATTTGCACTCGCGTCCGGGGCCAGGGTTAGTGAGATTGTAGCCCTCTCGAGAGAGGGAGGTCGTGTTCAGTTCCTGGATGGGGGAGAACTGAACATGTTTCTGGATCCTACGTTTCTCGCCAAGAATGAGTTACCCACCAACAGGTGGGGTCCCTGGAGAATCTGCCCTCTAAAAGAAGATGCATCTCTATGTCCAGTAGAATGCCTAAAGGTCTATCTTCGTAGAACTTCAGACTTCAAGGGTGGTCAACTATTCAGGGGAGAAACATCAGGCTCAAATTTATCTCTGAATCAACTCAGAGTGAAAATCACATATTTTATTCGCAGAGCGGATCCTGACAGTACACCCGCAGGTCACGATCCGAGGAAAGTTGCCTCATCCTTAAATTTCTTTAATTGTATGGATTTTGAACATCTCCGTTCATACACTGGCTGGAAGTCTTCCAGAATGTTCTTTCGCCACTATGCGAAGCAAGTAGAGGAACTAAAGAGATCTGTGGTAGCAGTGGGTCGCGTCGTTAACCCTACTGTTTAACTCTGCGAGGAACAGTTGTTTTAATTGGGACGATTAATTCCAGGGTGAGTGTGTAGTTACATACTGTACTACAAACTAGGTGAGGGCACTGAGTTGCCCATGTAGACTGTTCCATTTCCAAAGGTGAACCTAGCATAAGTGCAAACACGTGTGCCGAGCGTTTCTAACGCTAATGTGATTGATTTGTAATACAGACTTTTATGACTTAGATACCTTGGTATCTTAAAAGTGGCAATAAAATTTTTTCTTTCAGATAAACAAGTTCTGTTAACTATCATACTTATGCTTAAAGTTTTGGTTATCCTCTTCTTATATATATATGAATAAATATAAATATATATATATATATATATATATATATATATATATATATATATATATATATATATATATATATATAATTGTTGTTAACCTGTCTATTTATTGTCTGTCAATAAACTTGTTCTTGAGAACCTTGCGTCTCCTTCACCTGTGTCAATTTATTGGTATAATTGAGCATTCATTCTATGTACTTTATCTGGGATAATTCTAATAGATTGTTCCTTTATGCAAGCTATGTTGCATTGGTTTATGCTTTCCCTTAAAGGGAGGACT
>NC_090728.1:142408147-142425647 GCF_036898095.1 Palaemon carinicauda
TCTTTGAAAACTACATATGTTTAACAAAATGAATAATGATATTTCTCTGTTTTCTTACTCTTTCTCGTGTTTTTTTAAGGAAACCGAACCCCCACCTTTGAATTCAACCCTGTCTATAGAAAAATCTAATGCTCAGTAACAACACCAAAACTTAATTGATCACTTTAACTTTGGGAGGATATAAAAAACAATAGTTTATAAATAGATAGAATCTTTTACAGAAGGATGGAGCCACTATTTGTAATACAACTCGGTATTTTATGAACACTGAATAGAAGAAAGTATCAATAGGAGCAGACAGGTATGAAGAGAAGGGGATTGCAAAAAACCTATACAGATATGTAACATAGTGTACAATATGTATGAACGGCCAAAGGGCAGCTGATGGGTCTTATCAATTTTGTAGACATAAGAAAATACAAAATCTAAGAATATGTGCCAATGGTTTTCTTGATTTCCTCCGGGATGTTTGCGCAACGCAGGTGGCTTTAATAATTGAATAGGGGGAGAAGTGTTCGGATGCGTATAAGCATTAAAAATGTTAGCATAGTGCAAAAGATAGTATAGAGTCCTGTGAGCAGGTATAAGTGTTGGGTAAAGAATGAATACATAATTTAAGATAGTAGAAGGCAGGAAGAGAGCAAGACTTGGAGATGGTTTGATAGATGGAGTGAAAGACACGTTGGATGGAGACGATCATGAAGCAACTGAAAGGGTACATGCATAAAAGCTGTTAATGCCACATTGTTTTAGCAGGGTTTTGGTCGTGCATTTTTTATGAGGGTTTGGTTGTGCAAATTTTGATGAGGGTTTTGGTTGTGCAAATTTTGATGAAGGTTTTGGTCGTACAAATTTTGATGAGGGTATTGGTCGTGCAAATTTTGAAGAGGGTTTTGGTCGAGCAAATTTTGATGAGGGTTTAGATCGTGTAAATTTTGGAGGGCTTTGGTCGTGCAAATTTTGGAGGGGGCTTTGGTCGTGAAAATTTTGATGAGGGTTTCGGTCGTGCAAATTTTGAAGAGGGTTTTGGATCATGCAAATTATGAAGAAAGTTTTGGTCATGCAAATTTTGGAGTGGGCTTTGGTCGTGCAAATTTTGATGAGGGTTTAGAATGTGCAAATTTTGAAGAGGGCTTTGGTCGTGCAAATTTTGGAGGGGGCTTTGGTTGTGCAAATTTTGAAGAGGGTTTTGATCGTGCAAATCATGAAGAGGGTTTTGGTTGTGCAAATTTTGGAGTGGGCTTTGGTCGTGCAAATTTTGATGAGGGTTTAGATCATGCAAATTTTGATGAGGGTTTAGATTGTGGAAATTTTGAAGAGGGTTTTGGTCGTGCAAATTTTGGAGTGTGCTCTGGTCGAGCAAATTTTGATGAGGGTTTAGATCGTGCAAATTTTTAAGAGGGCTTTGGTCGTGCAAATTTTGATGAGGTTTCGGTCGTGCAAATTTTGAAGAGGGTTTTGGTTGTGCAAATTTTCGAGTGGGTTTTGGTCGTGCTAATTTTGATGAGGGTTTTGGTCGTGCAAATTTTGGAGTGGGTTCGATCGTGCAAATTATGAAGATGGTTTTGTCGTGCAAAATTTTGGAGTGGCTTTGGTCGTGCAAATTTTGGAATGGGCTTTGGTCGTGCAAATTTTGGAGTGGGCTTTGGTCGTGCAAATTTTGATGAGGGTTTAGATCGTGCAAATTTTGAAGAGGGCTTTGGTCGTGCAAATTTTGGAAGGGGCTTTGGTCGTACAAATTTTGAAGAGGGTTTTGATCTTGCAAGTTATGAAGAGGGTTTTGGTCTTGCAAATTTTGGAGTGGGCTTTGGTCGTGCAAATTTTGATGAGGATTTAGATCGTGCAAATTTTGGAGGGGGCTTTGGTCGTGCAAATTTTGGAGGGGGCTTTAGTAGTGCAAATTTTGAAGAGGGTTTTGATCTTGCAAATTATGAAGAGGGTTTTGGTCGTACAAATTTTGTAGTGGGCTTTGGTCGTGCAAATTTTGATGAGGGTTTAGATCGGGCAAATTTTGAAGAGGGCTTTGGTCGTGCAAATTTTGGAGTGGGCTTTGGTCGTACAAATTTTGTTGAGGGTTTAGATCAAGTAAATTTTGAAGAGGGCTTTGGTCGTGCAAATTTTTTTTGGGGGGGTTTGGTCGTGCAAATTTTGAAGAGGGTTTTGGTTGTGCAAATTTTGATGAGGGTTTTGGTTGTGTAAGTTTTGATGAGGGTTTTGGTCGTGCAAATTTTGAAGAGGGTTTTGATTATGCAAATTTTGAGGAGGGTTTGGTTGTGCAAATTTTGATGAGGGATTTGGTTGTGCAAATTTTGATGAGGGATTTGGTTGTGCAAATTTTGATGAGGGATTTGGTTGTGCAAATTTTGATGAGGTATTTGGTTGTGCGAATTTTGATGAGGGATTTGGTTGTGTAAATTTTGATGGGGATTTGGTTGTGCAAATTTTGATGAGGGTTTTGGTAGTGCAAATTTTGAAGAGGGTTTTGTCGTGCAAATTTGGAAGGGGGCTTTGATCGTGCAAATTATGAAGAGGGTTGGCCGTGCAAATTTTGTCAACGGTCTAGGTCGTGCACAATTTTAAGTGGGTTTTGGTCTTGTAATTTTGAAGAAGTTTCTGGTCGTGCAAATTATGAAGAGGGTTTTGGTCGTGAAAGTTTTGGAGAGGGGTTTGGTCTTGCAAATTTTGGAGAGGGTTTTGGTCGTGCAAATTTTGAAGAGGGTTTTGGTCGTGTAAGTTTTGCAGAGGGTTTTGGTTGCGCTAATTTTCATGAGGGTCTTGTTCGTGCAAAATTCTAAGTGGGCTTTGGTCTTGTAATTTTTTAAGAGATTTCGATCGTGCAAATTATGAAGAGAGTTTTGGTCGTGCAAATTTTTGCTAAGGGTCTTTGTCGTGAAAATTTTAAGTGGGTTTTGGTTTTATAATTTTTGAAGAGGGTCTTGGTCATATAGTTTGAAGAGGCCTGTGGTCGTGTAAATTCTAATGAGGATTTTAACCGTGCAAATTTTAATGAGGATTTTGGGCATGCAAATTTTGATTAAGTATCAGTAAAAATTTTACTACAGAGAAGGTTCATCAACAACCTGTTAAAGGATGTACGTGGTAGTGACCGGTATGTTTTATCCTTAGAATTTGCCAATATGGGAGGAGAAACGAATATATTATTCTTAAAAAAATTAATTGGGGGAGATTTACGCTGCATATTTGGCTACCAAGTCATCTCATATTTTATTTCGTTGTCTTCCAGACAAAATATAATCAATACTTTGAAGCCTTTGCCAATGGCCTAGTAATGAAAACAATACATCTTGTAAATGTATACTTTGGCTCTCCTTTACTAATCTTTTTCGTCTCATATCTTTTTAATTCGTCATTTAAGTTAATTTAGTTTTGGTGTACTAGTTATGAAATGTATAATGTAATTATGTAATAATGTAATTTGTGTGTGAATGTATGTTATTACATATTTATGAATGTATATCCATGCTCACACACACACACACACATATATATATATAATATATATATATATATATATATATATATGTGTGTGTGTGTGTGTGTGTGCGTGTGTGTGTTTGTGTACTTATGTGTATGTGTATGTATGTGCATATATATATATATATATATAAATGTATGTATGTATGTATGTATGTATGTATGTATGTATGTAATATATATATATATATATATATGCATATATGTAGTAGGTTGGCCAGGGCACCAGCCACCCGTTGAGATACTACCGCTAGAGAGTTATGGGGTCTTTTGACTGGCCAGACAGTACTACATTGGATCCTTCTCTCTGGTTACGGTTCATTTTCCCTTTGCCTACATACACTCTGAATAGTCTGGCATATTCTTTACATATTCTCCTCTATCCTCATACACCTGACAACACAGATTACCAAACAATTCTTCATCACCCAAGGGGTTACTGCACTGTAATTGTTCAGTGCCACTTTCCTCTTGGTAAGGGTAGAAGAGACTCTTTAGCTATGGTAAAGCAGCTCTTCTAGGAGAAGGACACTCCAAAATCAAACCACTGTTCTCTAGTCTTGGGTAGTGCCATAGCCTCTGTACCATGGCCTTTCACCGTCTAGGGTTAGAGTTCTCTTGCTTGAGGGTACACTCGAGCACACTCTCCTATCTTATTTCTCTTCCTCTTGTTTTGTTAAAGTTTTTCTAGTTTTATATAGGAGATATTTATTGTTGTTACTCTTCTTAGAATATTTTATTTTCCTTTTTTCCTTTCCGCACTTAGCTATTTTCCCTGTTGGAGCCCCTGGGCTTATAGCATACTGCTTTTCCAACTAGGGTTGTAGCTTAGTAAGTAATAATAATAATAATAATAATGTATATATATATGTATATATATATATGTATGTATGTATATATATGTATATATATATATATATATATATGTATGTATGTATATATATGTATGTATATATATATATATATATATATGTGTGTGTGTGTGTATGTATGTCTATATATAGGTATGTTTGTATATATATTTGTATGTATGTATATATATATGTATGTATGTATGTATATATATATATATATATATACATACATATATATATATATATATATATATGTATGTATATATATATATATATATATATACATACATACATATAAAATATATATATATATACATACATACATATAAAATATATATATATAATATATATATATATGTATATATATATACGTGTATGTTTGTGTATTCATATTAATATATATAAGTACATAGCATGTGAATTATATTACTGAGTGAAATTTTTAACATTCGTCTTCATGGCTGCGTTTTCCTCGCCCTGTTTTGCTCAGACTAACGGTCAAGGCTTGGAGGAAAGCAGTTTGACTCACCACTGCGGTAATTTCCATATAATTAGCCAACTGGGTAATTTAGCTTCGTTGTTTTTTTGCTTCTGAATCTGGCCAAAAATGAAAAATTCAGCCTCGTTTGGTCACTTTGGTAATTTGGTTGCATATTAAACATTTATTTTCTGAACAGCTTGATGCTCATATAGGTTCAAAGCTTGGTTACGTCATCTTACTCCATTATATTATTGTAAGAACTCTTGTTATGATGCTGATCATTTTTTATTTAAGACTTTTCGCTGCCTCCAGGCAACATTTTTAGTAAAACAGCTAGACATATAGAATTATAAAATGAAAGGTGCATATTACTTACTGCATACTAAAGGGGGAATGACAACCCTTTAGCAATAAAACATAAAGTCAACATAATGTTAAATTAAGAATATTTCAGACTAAGAAAAGAGAAACTGGACTTTCATCCCTGTTTTCAGAAAATGTACTTTAAAAGCATCGACTATTCTTAACATGATGTTTTCACTATGGGATGCTATTACTTTAAATCTTTATTTCTATTGGATATATATAATATATATAATATAATTGGTTCGTAGACGCCTCAATGAGCTAAATGTCTTGATTTCGAAGTTCGTATAGTACCTTAGCAATATGCATAGAAGTATTAATTTCACAGTAAAATACGAACATGAAAATCAACTTGGTCTTCAAGATACAAATCTTACGAAACGTTTTACACGCAGACGGTTTTTACCTCGGGATTTTGTTTTTAGTAAACAAACATTTAAGGGTTATGGAATGAACTTTAATATTCATATGGGTTTAAATTATAAACTGAATAAACCTTTATTACATAGAGCATATTATTCTCTTCATGGTAATTGGTTTAATTTTCTCAAAGAACTGAATTTGTATGTAAGTTAATAAACAGATTTTTAAATTTAAGTTTGAACGAGTTACAAATGGTGAAACCGGAAAAAAAAAGCTAGTAATATATCAGTTCGGGTAGTACTGCTAGGGTGCCACAACCCACTCTCCCCCACTATCCACCACAGATGGAGCTTAATAATGCTGAATCCCCTGCTGCTGCTACCTCCGCAGTCATCCAAGGCGACTGGTGAAGCAGCAGGGCCTACCGGAACTGCGTCACAATCGCTCGCCATTCATTCCTATTTCTAGCACGCTCTCATTTCTCTGACCACTATCCTCCTATCACCCAGAGCTTTCTTCACTCCATCCATTCAACCAAACCTTGGCCTTCCTCTTGTACTTATCTCATCAACTCTTTGCATCATCACCTTCTTTAGCAGACAGCCATTTTCCATTCTCTTAACATGGCCAAGCCACCTCAGCACATTCATATCCACTCTAGCTGCTAACTCATTTCTTACACCCGTTCTCACCCTCACTATTTCGCTCCTAACCGTATCTACTCGAGATACACCAACCATACTCCTTAGACACTTCATCACAAACACATTCAATTTCTGTCTCTCCGTCACTTTCATTCCTCACAACTCTGATCCATAAATCACAGTTGGTGCAATTACTTTCTTATACAGAACTCTTTATATTCATGCTCAACCCTCTATTCTTTACCACTCCCTTCACTGCCCCCCAACACTTTGTATCCTTCATTTACTCTCTGACATACATCTGCTTCCACTCCACCATTTTCTGCAACAACAGACCCCAAGAACTTAAACAGATCCATCTCCTCAAGTAACTCTCCATTCAACATGGCATTCAACCTCGCACCACCTTTCCTTCTCGTACATCTCATTACCTTACTCTTACCCAAATTAACTCTCAACTTCCTTCTCTCACACACCCTTCCAAATTCTGTCACTAATCGGCCAAGCTTCTCTTCTGCGTCTGCAACCAGTATAGTAACATCCACAAACAACAATTGATTTAACTCTCATTCATGATTATTCTCGTCTACCAGTTTCAATCCTCTTCCAAGCACTCTAGCATTCACCTCTCTCGCCACTCCATCAACATACAAGTTAAACATCCATGGTGACATCACGCATCCCTGTCTTAGCCCCAATCTTACTGGAAACCAATCGCTCACTTCATTTCCTATCCTAAAACACGCTTTACTACCTTTATAGAAACTTTTCACTCCTTTTAACAACCTTTCACCAATTCCACATAACTTCAACACATTCCACATCGCTTCCTTATTAACTCTTATCATACGCTTTCTCCATATCAGTCTATGGAAAGCGAAAATGACAGAATAGCCTCAGTCCAGCGCATAGTAGGGTGCTAAGAATCTCCTGGTTTATAAATACGATGGAAAAATTTAAAATTTGTAATTGGAATGTTAGAACCATGACTCAGATTGGGAAGTTACAGCAAGTGGAGAATGAATTTATGAAATATAGTTTGGATATCTTGGCCCTAACTGAAACACGTTGTAAGGGGATTTATAAGGAAAACCTTAGGCATACATACATATATATATATATATATATATGGTATATACATATATATATATATTTATATATATATATATATATATATATTTATATATATATATATATATATATGATATATGTGTGTATATATATATATATATATATAGAGAGAGAGAGAGAGAGAGAGAGAGAGAGAGAGGAGTATATATATAGCTGTATATATTTATTTATATATATATATATATATATATATATATACTGTATATTATATATATATATATATTATAGGGACAAAGATGAAGTTGGAAGAGAAGGGTTAGGCATGATGATGACACCAAGAGCAGGAAAGGCTTTAACTGAGTGGAGAGCTTTAAATAGTACATTGTTACTTGCAAAGTTTAAATCAAGGCACTGCTATATGAGTATTATAATTTGCTATGCCTCAACAAATGATTCTCCTGAAGATAGGAAAGATGAATATTGAGAGGATATGCAGAGTATAATAGAGGAGATCCCTGAGAGAGATTTGAAAATTGTGATTGGTTATTGATTATTGGAAGAAATAATCAATGTATAGAGAATATGATGGGTGTTTAGGGTCTTGGCGAAATTGCAATTAAAAATGGAGCACATTTTATAAGTTTTTAGTCAGCAAACAACCTTGTCATTGGAGGTACTCTTTTTCCAGCATAAGGACTTCAATAAATATACATGGCTTAACCATGTGGCAATTACAAAAAATCAATAGATCACATAGCCATTACTAAAAAGAGAAAGAGGACTCTGAAAAATTTAAGTTATCGAGGTGCAAATATTGGTAGTGATCGCCAGCTCGTCATAGACACGAAAATCAGAACTGAAATGTACATAGAATATTTAGGTTTGATACAACTACTATCGTTTCCAGAGGTCGTGCAATAGTGTTTTTCCGATATATCTATCAAAACCGGCTTAAGAATTTCCATGAAATTATAGCAATGAATGTTTCAAACATTGGCCTAATTTTTGGGGGTACAATGAATTGACATATGTGCTTAATTAACCCGTTTACTATTAGAGAAAAAACTTCTTCCCTTCCTTCAGAGCTTTTCGAAGAAGTGTTACTTAATCACGTAACTGTCACGCAGAGGTTCCCCCAACCCCCCTTCGGTGTTTACACCTATGGCTATCCTAGTACTCCCCGCCCCCCCCTTCCTTCTTGCCTTCTGTCCTTCATTCCCATTGTTATTAGGCTACCGAGTAAATCCCTCTTAGGAAAGACTGTGTACTGCACATATAAAATGTGCCGGAAGAGCAATAAAATGTTTTATGGTGGTAGATATTGATTAGATGGTTAACACAAATTATCAAACATAATAGAAGAGGTTTAAAACAGGGGTGTGGAATCGCACTGAGAGATATTCTACTCTGACTCCTAAAAATTTTAGATTTGCGACTAAAAAATAAAATAAAATAAAAAAATAAAAATAAACACATTTGTAGAAATAGAAATCATTTTTTTCCTTGAGAATGATGATGAGTAAAATGTATAAGTGTCCATTTCTTGTTTTTCTCTTTTTTTTTTCATCCCTCATATATCCATGGTTTCCAGCAATTGGTGATAACATTATTTTGGGAAAAGCAAAGCTAATGAATACTTTGGTACGAGTATATCA
The DNA here is from genome assembly GCF_036898095.1 of Palaemon carinicauda. Classification (NCBI taxonomy): domain Eukaryota; kingdom Metazoa; phylum Arthropoda; class Malacostraca; order Decapoda; family Palaemonidae; genus Palaemon; species Palaemon carinicauda. The sequence continues at coordinate 142,417,077 of NC_090728.1, forward strand.
GCTTGGCATGTAGACAATGTCAATGGATTTCTCAAAGTAAGGTTGATTGGTTCTTTAATTGAAGTCTGGTATAATTCCAGTGACAAAGTCGCAATAATATTTGTCACATACCTTTTAAGTAACAAAAATAGATACTTGGTACTTATAACGTAAATAAATATATAAGACTATAGGTTGAAATATAATAAATCTTGAGTATGCATGAACCACACACACACACACACACACATATATATATATATATATATATATATGTATTATATACATATATGTATTATATATATATATGTATTATATATATATATGTATTATATATATATATGTATTATATATATATGTATTATATATATATATATATATATGTATATATGTATATATATATATATATATATATGTATATATATATATATATATATTATACAGTATATATAGATATATATATATATATATATATATGTATATATATATATATATATATATATATGATTTCAAAATTTATCAAATGGCCGATGTCAATGCCCTTATATGAAACATCTTTTAGAAGTCTACCTTCTAAGGAATTCAAGCTACTCTCTCTGGTGAAATTGATATGATAAAATTATATCAAACAATGCTCTCCGTCAATTTCTTCCTGGCAATTGATGTATCGAGTAACCTGTGTTGTATGGAACAATGAGTCCTACGGCTTAACCTAAAGAAAACTATATTTCTCTTGCTTTACCAACACTCGCTTGAAGTACGTAGTGTAGGGTTAGCATGGCTTCTTTCGTCTCCTGTCATAAGTCTCATTCTTGATCTTCAATGTAAGTGAGTGGGTAAGATATAAAACGTTGGTCTTGTGTTTAGGTAAAGTCTAAAGTCACGAATCACATTACCAGGTATGCTGAACTTTTACTGACAAAGAATCCCGTATTGCTTGGGGTAGGTCATATAACAATTATCTATGGAGTTAAACATGCGTTTAACAATTCGGGGGATGGAAGGTACAGGGGAAGAAACGTTATAACAACGTCACTGAGGGACGTCATCACTTTTGCGAATATGTGGGTGTGACTGGCTTTAGCCTCATTTTCTTAAGTAAAAAAGTTAATGAAACGTAATTGGCAATGCACAGTATTTCCCAAAATTAGGCCATTGTATGAAGCGCTCCCTGCTTTGATATCATTGAAATCCATCAGTTATTTTAGGAGTTATTAAAAAAAAAAAAAAAAAAAAAAAACACTATTACACGGCCTCTGAAAAACGATAATAAGTTTCTAGAAGAAGGGTACAGAAAAGCGTTTTTAATTAGATATAGGATTCAATTTGCAGTCTTAGAGACTATGAGAGACTTACACGGCCTCTGAAAACGATAATAAGCTTCTAGAAGAAGGGTCCAGAAAAGCGTTTTTAATTAAATATAGGATTCAATTTGCAGTCTTAGAGACTATGAGAGACGAAGAGCATACAATTATTGAAGAATGGTGTGATATTAAGAACATATATCAGTCAGTTGGTAGTGGACGTTTTGGGACATGTAGTTACAAGGAGAAAGCCATCAATAAAAAATGACACTTTGGATACTATATAAAGGAGACAAAGATAGTAATTGACTGTTAAAAGTTTTCTAGAAAGTAGTGAAAATTATAAGGTAGAGCATGCTAAGTATTCCAGTATTGACACTGAGGTCAAAAGAAAAGCCATGAATGACTGGAGAGAGTATTTAGACAGTAAAGCAGATGAGGTTGCCAAAGCTATAAATCCAGGGAGTGGCTATGGGGTAAGAATTGCTCATATAATTATTAGTGAAATCTCTACTGTGGGAAAGAGGAGGAAGCATATACCCATCCAAAAAAGAGAGATGGTTCTGGCATAACAACAGAAGATGAAGAAAGGTAACGTTAGATGGAACACTTTAGTGAAGTCATGAATTTGAGATAGATAAGGATTAATCTAGCTGATATACCTGAAGCTGAGGAAGACCTTGATGTGCCCATGAACGAATTCAGTGTTTGAATTCGAAACTATCATTAAAAACTCGAGATGGAAAGCCCCCGGATACGATGGAATAACTGTAACTGCCGAGATAATATTGACCGAAAATGAAGTGAATCACAGAATACTTACAAGATTATTTTGTAAAAGTGTCCTGAAGAGGCAAAACTTGATGAATGGGTGCTAGGAGTGTTGGTGAAAATGGCAAAAAAAAAAAAAAAAAAAAAAAAAGAGAGAGAGAGATATAACTTATTGCAGTAATTACTGAGGAATCACACTTACGTCAATTGTCATGGAAATATATAATATGCTTACTCTAAAGAGACTAAGTAGATAGTGATGAAAAGCTTAGAGGTGAACAAGCAGGATTGAAAAAAAAGGTAAACGTTAGATGATAGAGACGACTGGCGAAATCTAATCGAGGCATAGGAAATGATGATGATGATGATGACGTATATGTATGTATTATAGGCACGAAAGGGAAAAGTTATATATATATTATATATATATATATATTCACATACACACACATATATATATATATATATATATACTGTATATATATTTATATATGTATATATATATATATATATATATAATCCTGTAATCTAAAACAGAACCTGATAGCGGCAAATCACTTTTTCCTTAACTTGGAAAAAATTGGAGCAATAGAATTTCTTATCCAAGATAAACTCTGTGCTTCGGAAGTAATAAAAGGAAAGTTGCAAAGATAATGAGGGCCACCTGTACCATTTTTCACTCTCATTTCCTGGAACTGTTTTATCTTTCGCCATGAATGAGACCGGACGAAATGCAGGACTAATTAATGCCTGCTTGGTACTTGATATCTTACCTCATAAAAGAACTTCTTGTGAAATGATAAGTCTTTTGTTGTGATGGAGTCGACATTCTCTCTTGAAACAACCAACACACAAATGAGAGAGAGAGAGAGAGAGAGAGAGAGAGAGATTAGAAAAATAACAATGTAAACGAACGATTATTCTTTTTCTGGAGATTAAATTTGTTTTTTATTTAATATATTGTTAATGATTTGGCCAACTCTTTGCTGTTCGCAAATGTACCTGGATTATTAAAGAAAGTTTTCTTCCCCTTTATACTACTTCGCACTTTTATCAGTTCTTCAACCTTTTTTGTTCACATTAAGCATCCAAAAGTCACTTCTGTAAAGTCGAGATAGCTAGAAAAATAATCGCTTAACATTCTATAATGGTATTTGTCGAATCTAAAAAAGGCCTTTGAAATGTTCACCGCCTTACTTTGTGGAAAATCTTGCGTTATTATGGAATTCCTCTTAAGTGGGAAATTTGTTGAGTCTGTTCATGATCAGAGCAAGTGTTGAGTTAATGTTAGTGAAGTCTTATCAGATGAATTTCCAGTGAACAGCGGAGTACTCTAAGGGCATGTGCTGTCACCTGTGTTTTTTATCCTCCTCATGGATTTTGTAATGAATGGAACAGTTGATGGTGGAGAAGGATTGGACTTGATTGCTAATAAGGAATGGAGACAAATACCTGACTGACAAGTTCAGTAAAATCCAAACATCACAATCTTCTTTTCAACAAGGTAATTAAACATCCTTTTCATATCGTAATATTAAAAAAAAAAAAAAAAAAAAAAAAAAAAAAAAAAAAAAAAAAAAAATTCCTAATGTATTTTAAATGACAGATTCGACGGCCTTTCTTTTGGCAAAGTCGTTACATATTGGGTTCATTTGACTTTTCCCTGACAATACCTTGATTGGAAGTTCTGTAATGCAATGAGAAATTCACTGTCCCCGCTTCTCCGTAATTTGCATATGCAGTTTTTTTTTTTTTTTTTTGCATCTCGATTCTTGATAGATTCCTTCCCTTGAAGTCTTTAGTGTTCGTTAGTGAACCGATATGCTTTGTGCAATATCTTCAAAAATAATTACGATACTTTTTTATTTGAAGCGGATATTAAATTCATTATTTAAAAGAATGTTCAGTTATATTGAATATTTTCTTTTTCATTCATTTATTTAGCTCTAATATAAGTATTTTTTCTTCTGGAAATTAATTATTTCACCTCTGTAAGAGTTGAGCTTGACTCATTGGGCTGGTCGATCTTATCCTTTTAATAATTATAATAAAAGGAAGCTTATTTGCGATGCAACATTCAACTCACATCTACATACATTATCGCAAACTATAGACACTGCAGTTACTATTTCCCCTCTCAATGAATATAACTCAGCCAAAGAAACTGTTCTCTTTCTCGTTCAATAAGTCTATATCATACGTACCCTTAATTTCGTTCATACCCTTTCCATTGCATGAATAAGACAGTCAAGCACAGTCTATTCATATTTAACTGTGGAATCCATTTGATAGAATCCCATAATAATATCCATATGTTTTTTTTTTTTATTTCATTCTTATCCAAAGCTCCCATGGCTGCCTCAGCTTATTTTCCTCTTAGTCTAACCCCTCACCTACTTCCACCTTACTCTCTCTCTCTCTCTCTCTCTCTCTCTCTCTCTCTCTCTCTCTCTCTCTCTCTTCAGATTATTATTTTTTAACTCAGGAGTTGTCTTGTAAAGTGGAACTTCTGAGAAACAAAGTGAGCACAATTTCTCTTATCAAGAATTTCATAGAATACTTGAAAAGTAGTTCCTTAGCCATTGTTGTCTTTTCTTTATTTCAAACAAATGAAGAGATAGTGAAATACGTTTTACAATTTCAGGCTGAGGACTAGAAAGCGACGAGTTAGCTTTAAATCAAGACAAGGGCAAAATATTTCTTTGAAAATATTTTTCGCCCCCTTAATATATATATATGTGTATATATATATATATATATATATATATCGAATCTTAAGCGAAGCAAAAAATCTATTTTGGGTGAGATATCCATGTCGTCCCGATGAAAGGTTCCCTTAGTAGCTTCCAAAGGGTATATGACTACAGTGGATATTCCCAGAGAATTAAACTAAAGGTTTCCAGAATTCTAACTTCTGGCGCGAGTACCCTTAAGGTTGTCCTTTAGGATATCGCATAATAACAGGGGAAGTATTCTTGACACGCCACATAGCTATCTGCACCCCACATAGCGTTTACTCTTCGAGGGGGGAATCAGTGGCAAGATATAGGAGGAGCCGTTACAAAGTTCACCTCCTCCGTTACTGTTATGGGCACTCGGATGACAACATATGCGTCGGCCATCTTACTGACGTCATCCCCGCCCGCCAACTCCATTCCTTTTAGCATTAAGACCAGCCCCCATGATACAGTAAGATCAGGAGGGGGCCTGCTAAGGCCATATAGAGAACAAAGGGCTGGTCCATTAGGACGATATGGCTATTTCACCCAAAAATGGATTTTCCGCTTCGCTCAAAATCGGTTTGTAGGGCTCAGGCCATGTAGTCCTGATGGAAGTGTACCAGAGCATTAATGTATCGTAGATTTTTCCCCTCAGTAGTGCCTTCGTCTTCTAGACAATATTCTTTGTTCTTATGACCTAAGAGACCTAGAACATTACCGGTATATGTCATTTCAGCTGAGCATGTACTATGCTACTGCTTCCTGACCCCCTGCAGGGAGGAGTCCCATTGGACTCTGGAAAGTCTCGAAGTTGCATGGTAAATGGAACCCACCCAGCATCAAGAAGAACCTGCCAGTCCTAGAGCAAGGTAATAGATAGAGTATATATCACGTGTCGGAACAAGTTACACCAAGCTAGATGGGTTTAAGCGTAGGAACCATAGAATTCTATTGTTCAAGTACCTTATGCAGAGTAGAGGGATAATAATACTCACAAACATATTTTATTCTAATGTTAGCGCGAAATAAGACGCACGAAATCAATAAATCTATTTATTTACAATAAATGAGAATTAGCCTTCATAAAATATAATGTAAAGCTGTAATTAAAGAAGCAAATAAATTACATAGACTTGGAACATAGACAGAAATGATCGTGATACCTGAAAAGGAAACTTGCCACCCACACATGTCGATTCCATAGGAATTGTAATGTCTTTCTGAAAATGTCTTTATATACACTTCATGTTGTAATCATATGGCACGAGTGTTTAGTCTATGTAACATCTCCTCAGTATATTAGAACATTCCGTAGTGTCACCATGGTAACACAAATTACACTCTGTTGCGCAGTAGTGTCAACACAGTCACCCTTAGAGTTAGAGTCCCATACAACTCACTGTTCTTCGCAGCACTAAACTGCAGGTTTTAGCAGACTACCTGCAGCTACCACAAAGTGTTTCACTACTTGCACCTGCTTCGCATAGTGTTTAAAGAACACTCTAGATGACTTCCATCCTGTAAACAAGCGAAGACTCTCGAAATCCATTGATTGGAAGAAATTCAAGGAATAGGCGACTTTCTTAGTAGCGTGACCTACGTGTGTACTGTCAGTATCCGCTCTGTGAATAAAGTAGGTGATCTTTGCCCTTAGTTGTTTAAGTGACAAGACGGAACCCGATGTTTCTCCTTTGAAGAGCTGTCCTCCACCGAAGTCTGAAGTTCTGCAAATATAGACCTTTAGACTCTCCACTGGACACAGGAAGATATCTTCCTTCAGAGGGCAGATTCTCCAGGGACCCCATCTCTTAGTGGGTAGCTCGTTCTTGGCGAGAAACGTTAGGTCAGGAAAGAGGGTGAGATTGCCTGTTTCTGTGAACTGACTCTAGCCCCCGAGGCTAAAGCAAACAACAAAACCACTTTCTGAGTCAAATCTTTCAGAGGGCAAGTCCTATTGTTCAAACCTGAGGCAAAATGTAGCACTTTGTCAAGAGACGAGGAGATAGGTCTCTGAGGGGCTGCAGGTCTGAGTCTAGCACATGCCTTCGGCAATTTATTGAAGATTTCCGCTGGACAGGTTTATTTGGAATCCGTATAGTAAGGGTTTTGTCAGGGCCGATTTGAACGTGGAAATAGTGTTAGCCGCTAAGCCTTGTCCATGAAGGTGAATGAAGAAGGACAACCAGAAATCCATCGATAATTCTGTATGATTTCTTGCCTTGACAAAGGCCACCCATTTCTTCCAAGAGGAATCATATTGCCTTCTGGTAGATTTTGTTTTATATTCCTCTAAGAAGTCTAAGCTTTCTTTCGAGATCCCAAACCTCTTCTTGACAGCTAGGGAGAGAAAATCATGAGATGAAGGTCTCAGGTTTTCTGTAATGAAGTGAAGACAGTCGACTTCTGAACTTGTTGGGACAGAACTGGGTCTGGCAGAGGAACTAGCTTCGGTTGTAATTCCAGGATCAATGGGAACCAATTGCTCCAGGGCCACTTAGGAGCCACTAGGGCTGCTATTCTTTGAAAGGATCTCAGCTTGGTGAGGACCTTTAGCAGGAGGTTGGGTGGAGGGAACAGGTAAATCTTGGTCCATCTGTTCCAGTCCAGGGACATAGTGTACACCGCTTCCGCTCGAGGGTCCTCGTATGGGGCCACGTAGCGAGGAAGTTTCTTGTAGCCGCTTGTTGCAAAGAGGTCTATCTGCAGTTCCGGAACTTGGTGAGAGATGAAGGAGAATGAGTCTGCGTGTAGGGACCATTCTGACTCTATCAGAGCTATTCTGGATAGAGCATCGCCATCACGTTGTGGAATCCTTGAAGGTGAACTGCTGATAGGTGCCATCTTTTCTTCTGCGCCAGACGGAAGATGGGTAACAACACTTGGTTAAATTGGGGCGATCTTGTGCCCTAACGATTCAGACATCTGACCACTATGTCGCTGTCCAGAGTCAGTCGTATGTGGACTGAGGGACGTGGGGATAGCCTCTTCCATGTGAGAGAGACTGCCATGGCCTCCTAGATGTTGATGTGAAACGTCTTGAACAGAGGGGACCACGTTCCTTGAACTTGATGTTGATGGGAGTGACCCCACCCCCATCCTTCTAGCGATGTATCCATATGGATGATGACCGAGGGTGTAGGTAATTGCAGAGGTACCGATCTCCTGAACTTCTTGGCCTCCGACCATAGCTTGAGGAGTGATTGTAGTCGAGACGGTAGTGGTCTTTTGAGATCTCTTCGAGCGTTTGATGCGTATCTTCTCCAGACTCCCGATGCATCTTTTAGCTGTGCTTTTAGCACTGGGTCTGTCACTGAAGCAAACTGGAGGGAGCCAAGAACCTGTTCTGTTGTCGTCTTGAAATCCGTTTGGATTTGAGAAGTCTCTTGACAGACCTCGCTATTTCCCTCCTCTTCTTTAGTGGAATGGAAAGACGGTGTGACTGGAGGTCCAATGTATGCCTAGCCATTGGAACTTCTGAGCTGGAGATAGTCGAGAATTTTTGGTGTTTATCTTGAAACCTAGATGTTCCAGGAATTGGATCACCTTCTCGGAAGCTTACAGGCATTCGTTTTCTGATGCTGCCCACACCAGCCAATAGTCCAGGTAAGCCATCACCTGGACGCCTTGTAGGCGTAGTTATTGAACGATTATCTCTGTGAGCTTCGTAAAGATCCTTGAGGCTATGTTTAGCCCGATGGGCATGGCTCTGAAAATGTACTGTCTTCTTTGAAGCCTGAATCCTAGGTAAGAGGAGGTCTGGCGATTCATTGGAATGTGCCCAGTATGCGTCCGCTATG
>NC_090728.1:142433147-142443147 GCF_036898095.1 Palaemon carinicauda
CGTCGGTATTACGCAATTCCATGTTTACTTACTCTTTTTCATAAGGTATATAATCAAATATCATGACGTTTTATAGGTAGTAGGTTGGCCAGGGCAACAGCCACCCGTTGAGATACTACCGCTAGAGAGTTACGTGGTCCTTTGACTAGCCAGACAGTACTACATTAGATCCTTCTCTCTGGTTACGGTTAACTTTCCCTTTGCCTACACATACACTGAATATTCTGGCCTATTCTTTACAGATTCTTTTCTGCCCTCATACACCTGACAACACTGAGATTACCAAACAATTCTTCTTCACCCAAGGGTTTAACTACTGCACTGTAATTGTTCAGTGACTATTTTCCACTTGGTAAAGGTAGAAAGGACTCTTTTGCTATGGGAAGCAGCTCTTCTAGGAGGACACTCCAAAATCAACCCATAGCCTTTGTACCATTGTTTTCCATTGTCTTGAGTTAGATTTCTTTTGCTTGAGGGTACACTCGGGCACACTATTCTATCTAATTTCTCTTTCTCTTGTTTTATTGAAGTTTTTAGTTTATATAGGAAATATTCATTTTAATGTTGTCACTGTTCTTAAAATATTTGATTTCTCTTTCTTTCCTTCCCTCACTGGGCTATTTTCCCTTTTGGAGCCCCTGGGCTTATAGCATCCTGCTTTTCCAAATAGGGTTGTAGCTTAGCAAGTAATAATAATAATAATAATAATAATAATAATAATAATAATAATAATAATAATAATAATAATAATAATGATGATATCTGGATTGCATTGCCTAACAATATCTTACTTTGTTTCATCGCAGCTAAATAATTTGGTGCTGTTTTGGTATGCGATCTCATTTATAGCGTGATCTCAGAAGTTATTCTTTTGCTTTGGTATGCGATCTCATTATTTTTAATGGGGAAAAAATTAGAATAATAGAAAATCTAATAGTTTTTTCATCAAGGTCCGTATGTACTGGCAAGCGGAATGTTGAGCTGCGCACGCCAACATCAATAATTGATTAATATTTCCTAGATTTTTCTTCTAGATTTTTTAGAAAATCTAATGGTTTTTGCTTCGCCGTGAAGATAGCCACTATCAGGTGAGATCGCATACCAATTCAAAAGCACGACTTCGAGATCGCATACCAAAACACCACCAATAATGTATTATTATTTTGCTCTGTTGTGGTTATGTTGCTATTGATATTTTTGTTGTGCTGTTTATATAATTCTATAATATTGTTTGTTCTTGATAAGAAATGGTTATTTCAGGGTGCATTAAGCTTTGTCATAGAGATTGTATTATGTTACATGGAAATACAGATAACGATATTGTATTTAGCAGCGTTGTGATTATAAAATATGCTTCGTCGAGTTGGATAACATTACAATAAAGTATTTCATTTAATCTTTACAAGTCTGTTTGATATTTACGTACCTTTGTGAGTTTTGTATTTGCATTATGGAATTTTATCATGTATTTACTTTATTTTTGATCTCGTGCTGATAGTTTTCTTTTCTTTTGGAGATAAAAGTATATTTTTGCCAATGATATTTAGTTATTTGATAAAAGTCTAAGTACACGGTAATCAAGTTTGCTTAAAATGTAAACCTCCGTATGCCACCTCTTAATACGATAGGAGTATAATTATATCTGTATAAGGTGGCAATAGATTTTCCTGAGAATATAAAGATATATAAAAGGCATAGAATTGTTTCTTGCTATAAAGAGTTTTGTATTATTATTCTAATATACCGGAAATAAATCGTACCCTAAAAGGGGGTCTTATCCTCTGTATTTGTAAAATTTTGAATATCTGTGATTCTTCTCTTCAGCGATTCTACAGGATCCTGTCAAATAACAATGTACAACTCTCTAGCAGCGTGATATACTACATTTTTCAAATGCAAGTCTCTCTCTCTCTCTCTCTCTCTCTCTCTCTCTCTCTCTCTCTCTCTCTCTCTCTCTCTCTCTCTCTCTCTCACCTATTCTTTTAAAATTCTGCTTAAAGAAAATCAATATTTGTCCGGTACGTTGAAAAATAACCGGCATAACATATAGCCTACCGTTGCCTCAGTAATGCATTATAATTCAATTTTCTTTTTATCATTCTCCAAACATTGCATTTATGATGTGACAGAGAGCAATGACACTGAAAGGAAGAATTACTGAAGCTATAATAATTAAAGTCATTTGAATGGACAGTCAGATGCTAACCAAATCCGCGAATAATAGTTGATGGAATCCGGAAGAGGTTATGGTGCAATAAAATGTGTCGTATTTGCTTACCCCTCACACGTGGTAAAAATTCTCGAATTTATGGGGGGTTTCACAGACCCAATGCGTTTCCATATTTTTTCAGAACTTTTACCAGCCTTCGACTCTTCCAAAAATTTCCTCCTAACTGGTGGATTAATTTTATTGATTTTATGGCCAGTGATAACAGGATCTTATTGGGATTGATGAATATTTTCCATTAGAAATTTATGCTGCTTCTAAGCAAAATATCTGATGTGTGTTTCCCTATTTTTTTCTATTTTGTTCCTTTTAATCTCTTGATTTTAAAACTATGATTTACAACTGTAAGAAAGGTCAGACAGTCAGACTAATGAGAAGACCTCCTCCTTTTGAAGCTCATAAATCCTTTCTTTATATTGAACCTTTTTTTAATATGAATAATCTTTATTTCGAAAAAAAAAGGAATAGGGGTAATTTATATTATTTTAATCTCTTTCTTCTTCCACATACAAATACAATAGATTAAATACTTAGAGGAATAATTCAATACATGCGTAAGGTTCATTAGTCTGTAAGCTAAACATTCATCTAAACCTAATATTCATAGTCCCTTAATTATCTAGAGATGATACTAGATTTAGAAACCCAATTGTTGCAGATGAAAATTACGATAAGTCAATGCTGGATGTCCAATTGTATTTATTTTTTAATAGATGAAACTGTGTAATAACTGTACGATGAACATGTCTTGATAATCATGATTATCTGGACTTTCTTCTTAGTTTACCTATTTATTCAGTATTTTTCCTATTTATTCAGTACTTTTCCTATCTATACCGTACTTTTCCTATTCATTCATAACTTTTCCTATTTATTCATAACTTTTCCTATTTATTCATAACTTTTCCTAATTATTCACGACTTTTCCTATTTATTCATGATTTTTCCTATTTATTGATGACTTTTCTATTTATTAATGAATTTTCTTATTTATTCATGACTTTTTTTTATTTATTTATGAGTTTTCCTATTTATGACTTTTCTTATTTATTCATTTCTTTTCCTATTTATTCATTTCTTTTCCTATTTATTCCTATTTTTTTTTTTATTTATTCATGACTTTTCCTATATATTCATGACATCTCCTATACAGGACTTTTCCTATTTACTCATAACTTTTCCTCTATATTCATGAGTTTTCCTATTTATTCATAACTTTTCCTATTTATTCATAACTTTTCCTATTTTTTCATAACTTTTCCTATTTATTCATGATTTTTCCCATTTTTTCGTAACTTTTCCTATTTACTCATATTTTTTCCTATTCACTCATGATTTTTACTATTTATTTATGACTTTTCGCCTTTATTCGTAACTTTTTTCATTTATTCATAACTTTTATTTATTTATATTTTTTTTTCTTCAACATTTTCCGCATTTATTCACTACATTTCAAATGAAAAAAGTATCAAACAAAGAGCAAAATTTTAACTCATATATCTATATATTCGGATATGACTGAAAGATTTGAACATAATACAAGTATGAACAAAGATTCTGTTCATGATGTTGTGATCCCACTAACTAGTATGTTTTATAACCTCTCAAGCTCAATATGTTTTTTTTTTTTTTTTTATTACTATAATTGTAATTGTCTTCAGCAGCAAAATTCTTAAATAAATCTCTTTCAAATATCCTCGTAAACTTCCTAATATTGAGATTTTCCTTCCAGCCCTACCCCCTTTCAACTTTCCTTCTTTATGCATTAAATTATTCATTCGATCTCTTCCTCCGGAAGCATTTTCATTTGAATTAATCTGTAAATTCTATTTATATTCCATTCATTTTTGTAAATTTTCTTTTTAATCCTTTACTTCGTAATACTTAATTACCTCGACAAACAAAATTGGATGTTGTATTCAGTTGTGACAGTTTGTTCGTCTACCATTTTCTGTCCACAAGATATATAAAAATATTAATAAAGTATTTTAATTAATGATCATGGATGGAGAATACACATAAGAGTCCATTATTCTTTTTTATGGATGAAAGATGTTTATAAAGATCCATTGCATTTGTTCAAAGTTTAAACAAAATCAAATCATGTGCGACCAACCAATAGACTTACTCGCATATAACTTTACTTATTATCTCCGACAGAGAAGTTCGACGAAGCCCCCCCCCCCCCCCCCCCCCCCCGCCCTGTAAGATTTCATATGTATCTTTAAAGTTAAATGGGCGTGGTGGATAGAATATATAGGCTATTTACACTTGGTGATTATCAGCTATTTAAATGTTTTCTAGTTTGAAACAAAATTTGCCAGTTTTGCTTAAAAATTTGTTCATGAAAGTTCAAATTCCCCTTGTCTTTTATCCTCTGCCATAAATATTTTCTTTTCAACTTGAGGATACTTGATCTTCTAACTATATTCTTAAAATGAGAAAAAATTAGTTAGAGAAAGCTAATGATTCGACCAGTGCTAATTGCTTGTTTAAATTTTTAGAATAGGAATAGTGAATTATCAGAGGACATTTTTAAAGCACTATTTTTAACTATATGTTAATATTCGTTTATGATGAAATCAATAGAAAATCATTGCTTTGACTTATTGCACGTGTATAATGTTCAATTCGAGATTTAAATAGTCCTAAAAAAATCAGCTGAAAGAGATTACGGTAATTTTCAATCCAAACTGCAAAAAAAAAAAAAAAAAGAAAAAAAAAAAAATCTGTCAGATCTTTGATGAGCAAAGGTCAAATCATTCATTTGTGTTTTCAATGTCTATTATTTTCTAATGTAAGCTGCTAATAGACCAGTGTTAACCAATCTAGTTATCTCTCTCTCTCTCTCTCTCTCTCTCTCTCTCTCTCTCTCTCTCTCTCTCTCTCTCTCTCTCTCTCTAAGCTCCAGTTTCAGGCTGCTTCAACCAATCTAGTAGTGTATACCATCCTGAACCGTTCCCTTCTATACGCTTTTCACTCAAGGCTAATTTGAAAAAAAAAAAAAAACATATTTTAAGTTCGTATCCCTGAATCAGTTGCTTTTCTAGTTTTTATTATCAAATAGTATATATTACTAGTGTACACGACTCACCAGTTATAGATATATGCACACACACCCCTAGGCCCACGCACCCCTCTCGCCAGTGTATGACTACTCCTTTCTCCCAACCTGAGGGAAGGGGGCCAGCTAGCGTGACTTGAAAAAAATTAATTTATATATATAAATATATATATATATATATATATATATATATATATATATATATATATATATATATATATATATGTGTGTGTGTGTGTGCGTGTATGTATGTATGTATGTATGTATTCAGATACTCACTCTTTATTGTCTAGGGCAGATGGCCCCTTGTGTCAACTCCAAAAGGTAGTGAGAATGCACATTACAGTCTTAACTAACATATTTCCTTTCTTCCAATGCTCTTTAGATGGAAAATGCTGACTTTTTTTTCGCTCTTTAATTATACCTGGAGCCTTCTTTATAATAGGGACAATCTCACACTTTTCAAAATCTCTATTAGCCTCCTAGCTAATACAGTGATAACGTGCTCGCCTAGTATTTGCATGGCAGCAGATCGATCCCCGCCCAGGACCGCGAGTTTAAGCTGTTTACTGTGAAGACCACTGCTGTAGTTTGGCATCACAGTGAGGGTGTTGGGCTTGCCCGGCTGACGTTCTAGTGAGCATCTATTCTGATGAAACTTGAACCTTTAACCTCTATTTAAGTTACGCCTTCCATTAGTATGATTTCCGGCGCTTGAATTAAAAGAACATAAGTTAGATGTGGGAGGATGCTGTGAGTTTGTTACTACTATCCAACTGTTACATAATTAATTAATATGTTTTTGTACATGTAGATCTGTAGCGGATAATGCATGAGCAATTTCCTTTTTTTTTTTTTTATTTAAACTATCCCTTGCCCATTATTCTGAAAGAGTGTAACTACAATGGTTTTTCTTCTGTCCAATTCCCATCTGTTTCAACATAATTAAAATCAACATTGTGCTTGGTTAAAGGATGGTAGAAAACCTCCGTATAATTTCCTTGAAATATTTTTTAATTCCTTTTCATTTTGTAATGTTTTTCCGTCCTGACGCTTTTGTCGCTTTTCTAAAGAAAGATCCTAATTCTGTTGGGATTTTTTTTTTTTTTTAAATAGGAAGTTGTATTGCCAAAATGACAGATATAATTTGTGCTGAAGACAAAAAAGACAACACACAAAAATTATAATTATTCTGAATATACAATCGGTAAAACCAGCACAATATATTACATAACTTCCCCTTAATTCAAATGACAAAGTTAATAGGTGTTAAGTTGCTGGTTATGCCAAGTGAACAAATTGAAATCAAAGATTAGAAAAATAACAGTCGAGAAAAACATAAAAAACAATTGACGCTTTGGAATGTAATATTAAAGTTTGTTCATGTTTTTGTATTCCTTTTTTTATTATTTTCTTATGAATATCAATTGTTTGTCTTGTAACTCTTCTTGAGTTTATTAGGTTTTTAGAACAATATTCATAAAAAATAATTACTTGTTCATGTACTAAATAACACCGTAATTCTGTTAACCAAATAACTGATGTAAACACAACATTGTTGTTCGCTGTTCCGTGTTTGTTATTGGACGCTTCACAACCTCAAATCATAATTGATAAGAGAATGTTTTGGGTTCTAAAACTTAGTTACTTGGGAGTTCTTTGGTTTAGTGTTTCTTTGATCACTCTATTATTCTGTCATTATTTATATAAAAAAAAAAAAAAAAAAAAAAAAAAAAAAAAAAAAAAAAAAAAAAAAAAAAAAAAAAAATTATAGGTTGCAAGTCCTATTTACAATACATATTTGTTATTCGTCAAACTCCTGTGTCATCTTGGCATGTTGTGAAATAAAAATAACCATAGTACCTAAGATGGATTTGGAATTTATTAAAAAAGATAGGCGATACACAAGCTGAAAATAGTAGCCGCATCTAGTCCACTGAAGAACAAAGGTCTCAGACATGAGTTTTCTCAACTGGAAAAACTATTCAGATGTAATTAAGATCTCCAGTTAATCAAATTTGGTGAACCTGGTAACGAAAGGATTCTATACGCATATGAGAAGTCTTGATTATGTAATATCCAAGTTTTACACAAATTGTCCCGGTAATCATTTTAGATAACATAAATTTTACACAGAAAGTATTTCATAGAACTAGTATTTTATGTATTGTCTATTTCTTGCACTGGTAAAGACATACTGGAGTGAAATTCTAATTATGATATTGCTGCCTATTACAAAGTTTGCCTTTGTGAAGGCACATGACCTTACAAAAGCTACATGAAAAGATTTTCCTTCCGTTTTCCCGCCTCCAGTGTCACAGAGTAGCGGTCCTGCGACCATTATTCATACAGACATAAAATTAGACAGAGTTCATTTCCCTTTGTCTATTGAGTCAGTCTGGAAGGGAACTTTTCTGCCGGAAAGACGATGCTAATTTATTCGATTCATGAGCTTCATAGATCCCTTTAGTTGTGTGCTTATCTACATATAAACTTCATGCCTGAATATCTGTTTCCGTGCTTTTATGTTTTTATTTATATATGTATATATTTTCCTGTAGAAGGTATGTAAATGCTGTATATATGTGTATATATACTATGTTTTTACACAAACACGTTTCTATAGTATACATTTGGATAGACCCCTATATATATATATATATATATATAGGGTGGGAGATTTTTCTGTGATCACTCATAGGAAACCACCGTAATATTAGTGGCCCTGATTACTACAACTTTGCTGATCATGGCAATAGATAAACCCTTTCACCACATGGATGTATCACCCCCTCATAAATTATGTCCACACACACACACACACACACACATATATATATATATATATATATACCTAGCTATTTATGCATACATATGTATAAAGAGAATGTATGCATGTACACGCGTGCGCGCACACATGCACGCACACACACACACACACACACATATATATATATATATATATATATGTATATATATACATATATATATACATATATATATATATATATATATATATTTATATATGTTTATATATATGTATATATATATATATATATATATGTGTGTGTGTGTGTGTGTGTGTGTCTGTGTTTGTGTGCATGAGTGTGTGTGTGTGTATGCTTAAAACTCGAAGGAACTCGTGATGCTTAAATGCAATAAACGACGATTGATAATCAAAATACTAAATAAATACTCATCGGCTTCGGCCTCATCTAAATAAGATTTCATCTACAGGATTCATTCACTTGATAGATTTTTATGATATTTATGGAACAGTGAGAGAATACATATCCTGTACATGCAAACATTTGTAGAACAAAACACTACGGAAATATACCGTTCCTTGCTGCAAACATTGGCGAGATATTTTTCTGAAACTTCGTTCTACAAATATTTTTGTCTATGTTTGTACTCTCAATATCCCATTTTTATTGCAAAAATATATAGCAATGCACCAGTCATTTAGATTAAATCTTGAATAAAAGGCGAAACCGGGTAAAGATTAATTTAGTATTTTCATTTTCTATGGGATTCACTGCTTATATATACATATATATAAATTTCATTTATATATATAAATATATATATATATATATATATATATATATAAAAGTCTATATAATACATACATACATACACACACACATATATATATATATATATCTAAATGTATATAAATGCTTATATATATATATATATATATATCTAAATGTATATAAATGCTTATATATATATATATATATATATGTATATATATATATATATATATATATTTATATATATATATATATATATACATATATATATATATATATATATACACGTGTATATATACATATGTATATATACGTACATATATATATATATATATACATACATGTGTATATATATATATATATATACATATATATATATATATATACAGATATATATATATATATATATACATATATGTATATATATATATATATACGTGTGTGCGTGTATATATATATATATATATGTATATATATATATATACGTGTGTGCGTGTATATATATATATATATATACAGATATATATATATATATATATATACATATATGTGTATATATATATATATATACGTGTGTGCGTGTATATATATATATATATATGGGTGTGTGTGTGTGCGTATATATATATATATATATGTATATATATATATATATATATATGTATATATATATATATATATAATGTTGATGTACTGTATATTTGTAATGTACTGTATATTTGTATACTTATACGTGTATAGTTATGACATATGACGATAAACAGAAGCTTTAAATAGGTTGTTATCATTAAAGGAAAGTTCAGAGCCAAAGGTTTTAGGATGGTTTGTTTATTTGAGAACAATCTCAGAAATATAAGGTAAATGGGATGGCATTTGTATGTGGTAATTACTAGAGCCTAGTTTATGGATTTTCCCATACATATGGTTTATCCACGGTTTAATGATTAAATATAAATTAATATGGGATTTTGCGAGAATCTGTGAGTTTTTGCAGAGAAACTAATTAGCACTAAGGTGACAGTGACAAAGCAATATTGTTAAAAGAAAATGCTTTGCTTATTACGAATAAATACAATTGAAGAAATCCCATGTTAGTAATAGAAACCTGATGCAAATTGGAGTCCGTATTAACAACTCATATAAGTAATAAGAGGCTCAAGACAGAAATAA
>NC_090728.1:142456065-142466065 GCF_036898095.1 Palaemon carinicauda
ATGTTCATTTTAATTATGTTGAAACAGATGGGAATTGGACAGAGGAAAAACCATTGTAGTTACACTCTTTCAGAATAATGGGCAAGGGAAAGTTTAAAAAAAAAAGGAAATTGATCATGCATTATCCGCTACAGATCTACATGTACAACAAAATATTAATTAATTATGTAACAGTTGGATAGTAGTAACAAACACAGAGCATCCTCCCACATCTAACTTACGTTCTTTTAATTTAAAGCGCCGGAAATTAGACTAATGAAGGCGTAACTTGAATAAAGATTAAAGGTGCAAGTTTCATCAGAATAGATGGTCACTAGAACGTCAGCCAAGCAAGCCTAACACCCCCACTGTGATGCCAAACTACAGCGGTGGCCTTCACAGTAAACAGCTTAAACTCGCGGTCCTGGGCGGGGATCGATCTGCTGCCGTGCAAATGCTAGGCGAACACGTTATCACTGTATTAGCTAGGAGGCTAGTAGAGATTTTGAAAAGTGTAAGATTGTCCCTATTATACAGAAGGCTTTAGGTATAATTAAAGAGCGAGGAAAAAAATGTAATCATTTTCCATTTAAAGAGTATATATTGAAAGAAAGGAAATATGTTAGTTGAGACTGTGATGTGCATTCTCACTACCTTTTGGAGTTGACAAAAGGGGCCATCTGCCCTATACAATAAAGAGCAAGTATCTGAATATATACATATACATACATACATACATGTATATATATATATATATATATATATATATATATATATATATATATATATATATATATATATATATATATATATATATATATATATATATTCAAGTCATGCTAGCTGCCCCTTTCCCTCAAGTAGGGAGAGAGGAATAGTCATACCCTGGTGAGAGGGGTACATGGGCTTGGACGTGTGTGTGTGTGTGTGTGTGCATATATATATGACTGGTGGGTCGTGTACACTAGTAATATATAATCATAGCATGAATATTAGATAATAAAAACTAGAAAAGCAACTGATTCAGGGATACGAACTTATAGTATTTTTTTTTTCAAATTAGCCTTAAGTGAAAAGCATTTAGAAGGGAGTGGTTCAGGATGGTATACACTACTAGATTGGTTGAAGCAGCCTGAAACTGGAGCTTAAAAGCATCTCTGAGAGAGAGAGAGAGAGAGAGAGAGAGAGAGAGAGAGAGAGAGAGAGAGAGAGAGAGAGAGAGAGATAACTATTTTAGCTAATACTGGTCTATCAGCAGCTTACATTGAAAAAATAATAGAGACATTGAAAACACAAATGAATGATTTGACCTTTGCTCAACAAAGATCCGACAGATAATTTTTTTAGCAGTTTGGATTGAAAATTACCGTAATCTCTTTCAGCTGATTTTTTTTTCCTTTTTTTTTTTTTGAGCCATTTAAATCTCGAATTGACCATTATACACGTGCAATAAGTCAAAGCAATGACTTTCTATTGATTTCATCATAAACGAATATTAAGATGTAGTTAGAAATAGTGCTTTAAAAAT
Source organism: Palaemon carinicauda (assembly GCF_036898095.1). Lineage (NCBI taxonomy): Eukaryota > Metazoa > Arthropoda > Malacostraca > Decapoda > Palaemonidae > Palaemon > Palaemon carinicauda. The sequence goes on from NC_090728.1 coordinate 142,457,573, forward strand.
GTCCTCTGATAATTCATTATTCCTTTTCTAAAAATTGAAACAAGCAATTAGCACTGGTCGAACCATTAGCTTTTTCTATCTATTTTTTTTTCTCATTTTAAGAATATACGTAGAAGATCAAGTATCCTCAAGTTGAAAAGAAAATATTTATGGCAGAGGATAAAAGACAAGGGGAATTTGAACTTTCATGAACAAATTTTTAAGCAAACTTGGCAGATTTTGTTGCAAACTAGAAAATATTTAAATAGCGGATGATTACCAAGTGTAAATACCCTATATATTCTACCCACCACGCCCATTAAACTTTAAAGATACATATGAAATCCTACAGGCTGGGAGGTGGGGTGAGGGCTTCGCCAAACTTCACCGTCGGAGATGATTAGTAAAGTTAGATGCGAGTAAGTCTACTGGTTGGTCGCACATGATTTGATTTTCTTTAAACTTTGAACAAATGCAGTGGAACTTTACTAACATCTTTCATCCATATGAAAAAAAAAATGATGGACTCTTTATGTGTCTATTCTCCATCCATGATCATTAATTAAAATACTTTATCAATATTTTTATATATCTTGTGGACAGAAAATGGAAGACGAGCAAACTGTCACAACTGAATACAACATCCAATTTTGTTTGTCGAGGTAATTAAGTATTACGAAGTAAAGGATTAAAGAGAAAATTTACAAAAATGAATGGAATATAAATAGAACTTACAGATTAATTCAAATGAAAATGCTTCCGGAGGAAGAGATCAAATGAATAATTTAATGCATAAAGAAGGAAAGTTAAAGGGAGATAGGGATAGAATAAAAATCTCAATATTAGGAAGTTTACGAGGATATTTTAAAGAGATTTATCTAAGAACTTGATGCTGAAGACAATTACAATAATAAAAAAAAAAAAGAAAATCTATTGAGCTTGAGAGGTTATAAAACATACTAGTTAGTGGGATCACAACATCATAAACAAAATCTTTGTTCATACTTGTATTATGTTCAAATCTTTCAGTCATATCCAAATATATAGATATATGAGTTAAAATTTTGCTCTTTGTTTGATACTTTTTTCATTTGAAATGTAGTGATTAAATGCACAAAATATTGAAGTAAAAAGGAAAAATTATGAATAAATAGAAGTTATGAAAAAATTAAAAAAGTTACGAATAAATGCGAAAACTCATGAATAAATAGGAAAAATCATGAATTAATCGGAAAAGAAATGAATAAATAGGAAAAGTTACGAATAAATAGGAAAAATAATGAATAAATAGGAAAAGTTATAAATAAATAGGACAAGTTATGAATAAAAAGGAAAATTCATGAATATATAGGAAAAGTTATGAATAAATAGGAAGATTCATGTATAGGAGATGTCATGAATAAATAGGAAAAGTCATGTATAGGAAAATTCATGAATAAATAGGAAAAGTCATGAATAAATAGGAAAAGTCATGAATAAATAGGAAAAAAAACTAATAAATAGGAAAAGAAATTAATAAATAGGAAAAGAAATGAATAAATAAGAAAAGTCATAAATAGGAAAACACATGAATAAATAAAAAAAAGTCATGAATAAATAGAAAAATTCATTAATAAATAGAAAAAAAGTCATCAATGAATAGGAAAAATCATGAATAAATAGGAAAAGTCATGAATAATTAGGAAAAAGTTATGAATAAGTATGAAAAGTTATAAATAAATAGGAAAAGTTATAAATAAATAGGAAAAGTACTGAATAAATAGGCAAACTAAGAAGGAAGCCCAGATAATCATGATTATGAAGACATGTTCATCACACAGTCATTACACAGTTTCATCTATTATAAAATAAATACAACTGGACACCCAGCATTCACTTATAGTAATTTTCATCTGCAATAATTGGGTTTCTAAATTTAGTATCATCTCTATATAATTAAGGGACTATGAATATTAGGTTTAGATGAATGATTAGCTTACAGACTAATTAAACTTACTTTCTAACGAAGGAGAGAGAGACTATACTCTCTTACTCATTTGTAAATATTATTTCACCTACGCATGTATTTAATTAATCCTCTAAGCATTTAATCTATTGTATTTGTATGTGGAGGAAGAAAGACATTAAAATAATACAAATTACCCCTATTCCTTTTTTTTTTCGAAATACAGTTTATTCATACCAAAAAAAGGTCTAATATAAAGAAAGGATTTATGAGCTTCAAAAGGAGGAGGTCTTTTCATCAGTCTGACTGTCTGACCTTTCTTACAGTCATAAATCATAGTTTTAAAATCGAGAGATTTAAAGGAACAAAATAGAAAAAAATAGGGAAACACACATCAGATATTTTGCTCAGAAGCAGCATAAATTTCTAATAGAGAATATTCATCAATCCCAATAACATCCTCTTATCACTGGCCATAAAACAAATAGAATTAATTCACCAGTTAGGAGGAAATTTTTGGAAGAGTCAAGGGCTGGTAAAAGTTCTGAAAAAATAGGGAAACGCGTTGGGTCTGTGAAACCCTCATAAATTAGAGATTTTTTTCACCACGTGTGAGGGGGAAGCAAATACGACACATTTTATCGCACCATAACCTCTTCCGGATTCCTATCAACTATTATTCGACTCTAAAGGTTAAACGCGGATTTGGTTAGCATCTGACTGTCCATTCAAATGACTTTAATTATTATAGCTTCAGTAATTCTTCCTTTCAGTGCCATTGCTCTCTGTCACATCATAAATGCAATGTTTGGAGAATGATAAAAAGAAAATTAAATTCTAATGCAATACTGAGGCAACGGTAGGCTATTTGTTATGCCGGTTATTTTTAAGAATAGGTGAGAGAGAGAGAGAGAGAGAGAGAGAGAGAGAGAGAGAGAGAGAGAGAGAGAGAGAGAGACTTGCGTTTAAAAAATGTAGTATATCACGCTGCTAGAGAGCTGTACATTGTTATTTGACGTGATCATGTAGAATCGCTGAAGAGAAGGCTGACAGATATTCAAAATTTTACAAATACAGAGGATAAGACCCCCTTGTAGGTTACAATTTATTTCCAGTATATCAGAATAATGATACAAAACTCTTTATAGCAAGAAACAATTCTTCGTCTGAGGAAAATTTATTTCGACCTTATACAGATATAATTATATTCCTATCATATTAAGAGGTGGCATACGGAAGTTTACATTTTAAGCAAACTATTAATTAACTAATTATCATTAGCAAAAATATACTTTTATCTCCAAAAGAAAAGAAAACTATCACCAAGAGATCAAAAATAAAGTGAATACATGATAAAATTTCTTAATGCAAATACAAAACACACAAAGATACGTTGATATCAAACAGACTTGTAAAGATTAAACGAAATACTTTATCGTAATGTTATCCAACTCAACGAAGCAGAATCTATAATCAAAACACTGCTAATACAATATCGTCAACCTGTATTTCCATGTAACAAAATACAATTGCTATGATAAAGCTTAATGCATCATAAAATTACCATTTCTTATCAAGAACCAACTCAATATTATAGAATTATATAAACACCATAACAAAAATGTTAATAGCAACATCCACATAACCGAATATAGAATCATTAGTGGTATTTTGGTATGCGATCTCAAAGTCGTGATTTTGGTTTTGGTATGCGATCTCACCTGATAGCGATTTCACTTCACTTCATGGCGAAGCAAAAACCATTAGCCTTTCTAAAAATAAACATATATATATATATATATATATATATATATATATATATATATATATATATATATATATATATATATATATATATACATATATACATATATATATATATATATATATATATATATATATATATATATATATATATATATATATATATATATATATATATGTGTGTGTGTGTGTGTATATATATATATATATATATATATATATATATATATATATATATATATATATATATATATATATATTTATTTATGCATATATATATATATATATATATATATATATATATATATATATATATATATATATATATATATATATATATACAGGGAATAATTATATAAGAAATAATAATCAATCATTGATGTTAGCGTGCGTAGCTCAATATTATTGCTTGCCAGTACATACGGAGCTTGGTGCTTTTATTTTTTCGCGAGCGAAATGAGCGCACGGTGAGTCAAAAACCATTAAATTTCCCACGGTATTATGCTTATTTTTTTTTCCTTATTGAAAATAATGAGATCGCATACCAAAGCAAAAGAATAAGTTATGAGATCACGCTATAAATGAGATCGCATTAAAAAACAGCACCAAATTATTTAGCTTCGATGAAACAAATTAAGATATTGTCAAGCAATGCAATTTAGATATTATTATTATTATTATTATTATTATTATTATTATTATTATTATTATTATTATTATTATTATTATTATTATTTGCTAAGCTACAACCCTAGTTGGAAAAGCAGGATGATAAAAGCCCAGGGGCTCCAAATGGGAGAATAGCCCAGTGAGAAAAGGGAAGAAGGAAAAATGAAACATTTTAAGAACAGTTACAATATCAAAATAAATATTTCCTATATAAACGATACAAACTTCAACAAAACAAGAGGAAAAGAAATTAGATAGAATAGTGTGCCCGAGTGTATCCTCAAGCAAGAGAACTCCAAGTCAAGACAGTGGAAGACCAAGGTACAGAGGCTATAACACTACCCAAGATTAGAGAACAAAGGTTTGATTTTGGAGTGTCCTCCTAGAGGAGCTGATTACCATAGCTAAAGTCCCTTCTACCCGTACCATGAGGAAAGTAGCCACTGAACAATTACAATGCAGTAGTCAACCCCTTGTGTGAAGAAGAATTGTTTGGTAATCTCAGTGTAGTCAGGTGTATGAGGGTAGAAAAGAATCTGTAAAGAATAGGCCAGACTATTCAGTGTGTACGTAGGCAAAGGGAAATTGAACCGTAACCAGAGAGAAGGATCCAATGTAGTACTGTATGGCCAAGCAAAGGACCACATAACTCTCTAGTGGTAGTATCTCAATGGGTGGCTGTTGCCCTGGCCAACCTGCTACCTATAAAACGGATTTTGAGCGAAGCAAAAAATCTATTTTTGGGTGAGATGGCCATGTTGTCATGATGGAAGTTCCCTAACGTAGCTTCCTAAGGGATATATGTACTACAGTGATATTCCCAGAGAATTTTACCTTTAGGTATCCAGAATTCTAACTCATGGCGCGAATATCCTTAAATTTTCTCTCAAGGATATCGCATAATATCAGAGGACGTATTCTTGACACGCCACATAGTAATCTGCACCCCCAATAGCGTTTGCGCTTCGAGGAGGTGTGGCAGAATAGAAGGGGAACCGTATCAAGGCTACCCCCGTTCTTGTACTACTATTGAGTATGACAACAGCGCCATCTCCACGATGGCAGACATTCCTTGTAGCATTGAGCATGGTGCTAAAGATACAGTACAACGGGAGCGATACTGTGAAGATCTTTTCTTTTAAGAAGAGATGGGTGGGTCCATCAAGACGACATGGCCATCTCACCCAAAAATAGATTTTTCGCTTCGCTCAAAATCCGTTTTTGGGGTCAAGCCATGTCGTCCTGATGGAAGCATACCAGACTATTAGTGTATCTGTGGATTTTCATCAGTGCCTTAACCTTGGAACAACATTTTAATGGTCATTTGGACCAACTGAGACGAATGACGTCACCGTTATCCGTCATTATCACTAATCATAAACAATGTTAGTGCTTCCTGCCTCCTACAGGGATGAGTCATTCTAGGCAGTAGAAAAGGGGTCTCAAGGTTAAAATATACTTTATGAACAAACATAAGTATACACTGGATATACAAACAGACTCATAGTTTGTATATATTGCTGAATCAATATCAGTCTCTCTTATATCTATTATTTGTGAACATACAACTATATGAAGAATACTTACTTTGGTAAGTCAAAGAACTCTGGCATTTATACATGCAATTGTCGGGTGAATTCGGACGCACTACATCCTAATAGACATTTATTCCTAATAAGTGACTAAATGGGTTAACCAGTAAAACGAATGTAGTATGATGATGGGATTATACACGTAACGAGTACAGAGACTATATTTTCTTTCTTGAAAGGAAAGAAATGATGAGTTCCACTCTTAGATTGAAGAATATTTTTATATAGTAAAATTTCTTTTCATGATCTCTGTACCGGTTACATCCTTTCAACAATGTGTACTGTATAATTCTGTACCTGGGATTATGAACAGAATTAGTGTCACCATGGTAACACTTATTTAAAGGAGGTCACCCTAAAAGTGGTGACCCCTTCTCCCTTTAATTGACAGTCCTAGTCAATTAGCTGTTCATCGTAGAATTAGACGGCTGGTTTTAAAACATTACCTGCCGTTACCATATAATGCTTCAGTTCATGGAACTGCTTAGCATATTGTTTGCAGAACACTCTGGATGATTTCCATCCAGTATATGAGCAAAGTCGCTCGAAGTCCATATACTGAAAAAAGTTCAGTGATGAAGCAATTTTTCTTGGATCATGACCTACGGGAGTACTGTCAGGATCCGCTCTACGAATAAAGTAGGTGACCTTCGCCCTTAGTTGTTTAAGGGATAAAGTTGATCCAGAAGTTTCTCCTTTAAAGAGCTGTCCTCCCCTGAAGTCTGAAGTTCTACAGAGATAAACCTTTAGACACTCTACAGGACATAGAGAGACATCTTCCTTCAGAGAGCAGATTCTCCAGGGACCCCACCTCTTAGTGGTAGCTCATTTTTAGCGAGAAAGGATGGATCATGAAAGAGATTCAGTTCTCCCAATTCTGTGAATTGAATGTGGCCCTTATCTCTAGATAGGGCCACTATTTCACTAACTCTAGCCCCAGAGGCTATAGCAAACAGAAAAATAGCCTTTTGGGTTAGATCCTTAAGGAAATAATCTTCATTGTTCACAGATGAGGCATAATGTAGGACCTTGTCCAAAGACCAAGAGATAGGCTTTGGTGGTACTGCAGGCCTAAACCTTGCACATGCCTTCGGAATCTTATTAAAGATTTCATTCGCCAGATCCACTTGAAAAGCATATAGAAGAGGTCTAGTCAAGGCTGACTTGCCCGTATTTATCGTGTTGGCCGCCAGAGCTTGACTATGAAGGTGGACAAAGAAGGACAGACAGAAGTTCATTGAAATTTCTTTCGGTCCTTTTGCTTTCACAAACGCAACCCACTTTTTCCAGGAAGACTCATATTGTCTTCTAGTTGACTTAGCCTTGTATTGTTCTAAGAATTCTATATTGCCTTGTGAGATCCCAAATCTTTTTCTAACCGCTAGGGTAAGAAAATCATGAAATGAAGGGTTCGGGTTCTCTGTGATAAAACGAAGGCAGTTAATTTCTGAACCTTCGGAAATAGACCTAGGTTCAGAACTAAGACCAGCCCTCAGCTTCAGTTCCTTCATTAAGGAGGACAGATTGCACTTGGGCTATTTGGGAGCCAAAAGAGCTACTCCCCCCTCAGAAAGTATCTGAGCCTGTTAAGGACCTTCAGCAGGTGAATGGATGGGATGAACACGCATACCTGAGTCCATCCCTTCCATACCAGAGACATGCCGTCTATCAACCCCACTAGAGGATCCTCGTATGGGGCTACATATCGAGGTAGTTTCTTGAAGACGCTCGTGATGAAGAGGTCGATCTGCAGTTCCGGGACTTGTTCCCATCTGGGAGGGAATAGGTCTGCGACCATGGACCATTCTAACTATCGGCTTGAATCGAAATAGAGCATCCACTGTCACATTGTGGATCAATTGTATATGAACTGCTGACAGGTGCCATCCCTTTAAGAAAGGGATGGTTAAATTCACCTAGACTTTATGAGACGTTCTTTAGCATTATCGATTGTGACGTCTCATTATCGCTTCGGTGGCCCAGATCAGTCGTAGGAAGTCTGATCTGTGTGGAGGGAGCTTCCCAACTCATGATAGGACCAGTAGTCTTGGGACTTTCGTGCTTTAACTTTTGTTAGAGAAGCGATTAAAGAGGGACCGATATCGGTCTTTTTTTATCTCTTTAAGCGTTTGATGGGTATTTTCTCCAGGCTCTTAACGCATCTTTCCGCTGTGCTCTTAGCATTAGGTCTATCACTGTTGCAAACTGGGGAGAGTTTAGCGCTTCTCCCTTCTAGCATCTTGGAAATCTGACTGATTACCTGAGTCTCTTGACAGACCTCGCGATCTCCTTTTATATTCTAAAGGGAAAGGAGAGTTGATGTGACCACGGGCTTCAATGGTTTTTCAGCCATTGAAACCGTTGAGCTGGAGAGAGTCGAGACTTCTAGAAGCTTATCTTGCAGGTCATTTCTTTGGATGCATAAAGACCAGCCACTTCGGGTGCTGCCCACCCCAGCCTCTCGTCCAGGTACATTGATGCCTGAACCATTTCTAGGCTTGGTTTTAACGTGACTAAGTCTGCCAATCCTATGAAGATATATAG
>NC_090728.1:142491077-142501077 GCF_036898095.1 Palaemon carinicauda
TGGCTGTTACTCTAGCCAACCTACTACCTATAAAATGTCATGTTATTTGATTATATACTTATTGAAAAAGAGTAAGTAAACATGGAATTGCGTTATACCGACGGAATGAAAAACAAACTGTCAAATTATAACTTTTATCAAATTTCCAGACTGAAGAAGCTGTGATAATCTCCAAATATATATATATATATATATATATATATATATATATATATATATATATATATATATATATATATATATATATATACATATATATATATATATACATACATATATATATACATATATATATATATATATATACATATATATATATATATATATATATATATATATATATATATATATATATATATATATATATATATATATGTATATATATATATATATATATATACATATATATATATATATATATATATATATATATATATATATATATATATATATATATATATACACATATATACATATATATATAAATATATATATACACATATATATACATATATATATATATATATATATATATATATATATATATATATATATATATATAAATATATATATATATATATATATATATATATATATATAGATGTATATATATATATATATATATATATATATATATATATATATATATATAAATATAAATATATATAAATATATATATATATATATATATATATACATATATATATATATATATATATATATATATATACATATATATATATATATATATATTTATATATATATATATATATATATATATATATATATATATATATATACACATAAATATATTCATATATATACACATACATATATATGTTTATATATATATATATATATATATATATATATATATATATATATATATATATATATATATATATATATATATATATATATATATATATATATTTGGGCTCAAGCCATGTCGTCCTGATGGAAGTTCCTATAGGGTAGCTTCCTAGGGTATATTACAACTACGGCGATATTCCCAGAGAATTTACCTTAAGGTACCCAGAATTCTAACTCCTGGAGCGAATATCCCTAATGAAAGGGATATCGCGACATATCAGAGGACGTATTCTTGACACGCCACAAGGCAATCTGCACCCCAAACAGAGATAACACATCGAAGGGGTCAATTGGCAAGAAAACGAAAACGAGAAAGAAAAAGGGGGAGCCGCTCCCAAGGCTCCCTCTTCTCTCGTTTCGTAAGCGTGCCTGGCGCCAATCCTGGCGCCATCTGTATTCCTTTTTGCGTAGCTTAACAACTCGGTGTTTTTTCCTGTGTTTCTCGCAAATCTTGGAATTATTCAGCTTTTCATTGCTTCTCCAACTTCGTCGGCCTCTGATAAGTTGAGTACCATTTCTTTTATGTATAAATGTAGGCTCTTGGTAAATTTTTAAGTGATTAATAGTATTAATCTTTGTTACAAGAGCCGTTGCCTACCGGAGGCGTCATGGACGGTGTCGCTCGCTGGGTATGAGTTTTAGTTAGTCAGAGCGACATTCCCGGTTGTTTTGCTTCAATAAATTTTAGCTATTTAGCATTACATAGGATTTCCTTTCGTGCTTTTAGTATTATTTTGGCGAAGTATTCGCCAACTCTGGCCTACGCTAGGCCATGTAGCCTAGTCGTTTGGTCCTAGTACTTCCTGCATGATTTTGGTTTTCCGAGTGTTTTAAAATTTTATTGAAGCTTTAGGCTGTTTTTTATACATTTAAGATTATGTTGAATATTTCCAAGATAGTATACGAGTGAGTTTCGGTGATTTAGGTAATCGATTCTCTTGGTGCCTAGGCTAAGTTGCTTATGGAGCCTTTGTATACTTTCTCATACTCCCCGGTTGCTTTCTTTTCTTCGGAGAAGGTATGCAATCCCTTTCCCTCTGTTTAAGCCTTGGGCTTAACCCTAACTGGTTTTTCTGAATTAACTTTCGATAAAACTATACTAGGGTGTTACTGTACCTCCCTGTTCCAGTAAGTCTGGTTTCAGAGAGGGACAGAACATCAGAGTTTTTAGTCTGAGTCCGTGATTGTCTGCCTTGGGGTAGAGTCTCCCTCGCTGGCCTGACACAGACATAGGAGGCTTAGCCTCTTTAGGTCACTGCCGAAGGTTTCTGTACGAGATGATTCCTTCTTTTGTGATCTAGCAGACTAGTCCTTGTTGCTGTTCTCGGTGGGAGGATGAGATCCTTTCCCTAGGAGTAGCAATACCTTCCTTGCTTTGGTTCATTGGGAGCTGGCAAGTATTGCCGGCCTCCCTCCTTGGATCTCCCTTAGGCTAAGATGAGTTTTCTTGGCTGTGGGTGATCCTTCACTAAAGCAAGGTTGGTAGGACCCTCTTTTGTCCCTTCCCCCTCTATCTCCGTAATGGCCTAGCCATTACAGTACTGTACGTCATTCAACATCTGGACCTAAGATAGGTTAGGATGTGGAATTGACTCAGTCCCTTGCCGGATGGCAGAGTCTGCCGGGCGGCAAGGGTCTTCTGCTTTGAGTGCTGCCTGGACCTCCCTTGGTCCCTCATCCATGCCTGCCTGTAGAGCCAGACGGCATTGGTCAGGAAGCCTGAATTAGATTCTCCCCTTCCTTATATGCACTCTTTCGGATTGCCGGGCTTGGAGGTAGTTTACGCTCTTATCCCGGCATCCATTCTGTTTTCTTCTAGTGCTGTACCCGACCCGGCTGCCGGCCTATGAGGCCGGCAGCCGGGCAGTCGTAGTCCTCTGGTTCTTTTGCTGCTGGCCGGCATCGGTTGTTTACCTTTGCCGGCCGGCTAATGTCAGCCCTTGTCTGCCGGTCGCTATGAGCAGTGGCCGGCAGCCGGGTACTACCTTGTGTAGTTGCCGGCCAGCAGTTATTGCCGGCCAACATTGGCTGTTGCCGGCCGGCAGTTACTGCCGGCCGGCACATGCATTTTAACTAGCGTTCTGCCGCCTTATAGCTATTAAGTAGTATACTTTAAAGCTAGTTATGGTGTGTGCCGGCCGGCCGGCCGGCACATTACCTTCTATACTGTACCAGTATTCTTCAGTATAACATATACTGTAGGAAGAAAACTATAGTATAAGTTTTGGTACAGCACGGTGTGTTCTAACACTTTTGTGTTGTCTTGCACAGCCCTTTGGTGTTGCCTTACAGATAAGAAAGTGAGTTCTTTCTTGTCTATTATCCGGGTTTTTAAAATCATTGCTTAGGTGTGAGCTACACCTGTTTTCTCTGGAAACTTTTCATTGGTTATTCTAGAAGAGATTAACCATACGATTTTATTATCTGGAAGGCTGCAACAATTGGTTGTGAAGGAAACACAAGTGTGTGTCTTTCCTTTCTGATTTGTTATGCTAAACAGTGCATATCCAGTGATACGTAGTTCACTTGATACTCATGGAAATTTCTTCTCTTTACAGGAGGACCCTCCGAAGTGCGGAAGTGTTTTCTGCAACGTCCGCAGTAAGAACCTCTGCGGACATGAGTTTTGTAGGAGGCACGCAGCATGCGCTGTCTCCAAGGGTGATCTCCAGTATTGGGACCCTCAGGTATGTACCGTGTGCACTAACCTGATTACTGAGGCCTTTGATTTCCCTAGGACGGCGGAATCAAGGGATATAGCAAGGGAGAAGCTTCGTACCTGGGTAAGGGGCTTCCAGAAGAACACCTCTGGACCTTATCTTCCAAGTGAGAAGATGAGAGCGTATCTTTTCCCTAGGGCATCAGCTGATGCAGTGATTCCCCAGCCTCAGGAGGAGATCCCCCAAGTTCAGATCCAGGTGGATGCTGAAGTCGCGGTCGCTTTGCAAGACATCCAGTTGGACGACAGGATGTCTGACGTGGACGAACGTCTGGAGGAAGACCTCCTGGCAGAAGCCCAGGATGAAGTTCAAGCCCCAGACATTGTAGAGGAAGAGGTCGACGAGGTGTCGGCTACTCCGGTTCAGATCCCGGAGCCTATTCCCTCAACATCGTCCGCTCTCCCAGTAGAGCTGGGACAGTCCCTCTCCTCCATTGTTGGAATGATCCAACAAATGCAGAAGGAGAATCAGGAGAAGGCGGCTGCAATGGAACTGCAGATGCAGAGGCTTACAGCATCACATGGGCCCCAGAAAAGGCTCAATGTGAAAGACCTTCCCTTGTGCTCAGATGCTAACCCGTGGAGGTATGCTGAGCACATGCCGATGACGACTGGAAAGATCGTCATCTCGGATAAGTTGGGTTCAGTTCCCCTAGAGGAGGTGGAATTCTGGCCCAGCAAGGGGTCATATCCGGACTGTTATGTCCGGTTGAGGAAGGAACCAGCTTCAAAGGAGGAGACAGAGCCGAAGGAGGTCATAGTGATGGACCATGCTAAGGCTCAAGCTTTGCTTTCATCCTCGATGAAAGAGAGGGGCTTCACGAACTCAAAGGTAGCTGCTTTGAGTAAGAAGCTCCCTTCCTTTGTGTCCTCTCCTGCTAGAGCCTTCCCCTTTTTACAGAAAGGGTTTGCGGCTGTACTAAAAGCAGTCGAGGCCGGCAAGCCTTGCCCCTCCCTGAAGGAGTGTAAACCCTTGTCGCTGGCCCTGCCTATGGACCACAAAGACTGGAAGGACGTCCATCTTACCTTCTCAGTTGGGAAGTTGGAGGCGAGGACCTCCCTAAGCTGTCTGACTTTCTTTTGCGGAGAGAGCTCGAGACAAAAGAAAGACTGGCTGCCTCAATGTCTCTTCAGACTACTCTTGAGACGATGGCAAGTGACCTCAAGGTCCATGAAATGTTCATGGTAGTGGCCAAGACTCATCTGGCCACAGTGACGAAGGATCTTTATAGCTTCGTCAGGGCGAGGAGAGCTTGTAGGGAGTTCGTGTTCACCTCAGCTACGGTGAGGCACGAGCCAAGGAAACTAATCTCCTCCAACATTTGGGGCAAAGACCTTTTCCCTACCGAATTGGTCAAAGAAGTTGTTGATAAGGCCGCCACGGAGAATAGAAACCTTCTCCAGAAGTGGGGCCTGGCTATCAAAAGAAAGTCTTCCCCGGATGAGGGTCCTCAACCAAAGAGGAAGACTATGAGGACTAGGCTACCGTCTCGGCCAGCCAAGCCTCTTAGACAGCAACAGCAACTGCAATTGCCATTGCCTTCAGTGCCCCAGATGGTGGCACAAACCCCGACCACATTCCAGTGGGTACCCCAGGCCGTGTCGACACAGTCCACGGCATTCACCCCAACGTTCGAAGGGCAGTCTACTTCCTTTCGAGCAAACCCTAGAGGAGCAGCCAGAGGCTAGTCTAGACGCCCCTCAAGGGGAAGGGGATTCAGGGGTGGTCGCGGTCAGGGAGGCAAGACCTCAGGACGGCAGTCCAAGTGAGATGATGCCGGTAGGAGGGAGACTTCAGAATTTTCGGGATCGGTGGACCTTCGATCCCTGGGCCCACAGCCTACTCAAGAACGGACTGGGCTGGAGCTGGTACAGCACTCCACCCCCGTGCCCTCGGTTTTTCCAACACTCCACCCCCGTTCTGGAGGAATACGTCCAAGAACTGTTGGAGAAAAAAGTGATCCGAAGGGTGAAGTCCATCAAATTCCAAAGGAGTCTGTTTTGTGTTCCCAAGAAAGACTCGGAAAAGCTCAGTCATTCTGGACTTGTCGCCACTCAACAAGTTCATAGTGAATTGCAAGTTCAAGATGCTAACACTGCAACATATAAGGACCTTACTGCCCAAGAGGGAATATTCCGTCTCCATAGACTTGTCAGACGCCTATTGGCACGTCCCAATCAACCGTCGACTCTCCCCCTACCTAGGGTTCAAGCTACAACGAGACTATACGCCTTCAGAGCCATGCCATTCGGGCTAAATATAGCCCCAAGGATTTTCACGAAGCTTGCGAGCGTAGCTCTCAAACAATTACGCCTAAAGGGAATTCAGGTAGTAGCCTACCTGGACGACTGGCTGGTGTGGGCAGCATCCGAGACAGAATGCTTGCAAGCTTCCAGTCAAGTGATCCAGTTCCTAGAGTATCTAGGCTTCAAGATCAACAGTAAAAAGTCTCGACTTTCTCCATCTCAAAAGTTCCAGTGGCTGGGAATCCACTGGGACCTAATGTCACACCGTTTCTCCATCCCGGCGAAGAAAAGGAAGGAGATAGCAGGTTCTGTCAAGAGACTTCTAGATTCCGAAAGGATATCAAGACGCGAACAGGAGAGGGTACTGGGTTCTCTCCAGTTTGCTTCGGTGACAGACCCAGTGCTAATAGCACAGCTAAAGGATGCAACCGGAGTTTGGAGAAGTTATGCATCAAACGCGCGAAGAGATCTGAGAAGACCAGTTCCGCTTTGGCTACGTACTCTTCTCAGGCCTTGGTCCCAAGCCAGACATCTAAAGAAGTCGGTTCTTCTTCAGCCACCTCCCCCGTCGGTGACGATTCACTCAGACGCCTCGAAGGAGGGATGGGGAGGTCACTCTCATCGGAAAAAAGTCCAGGGGACTTGGTCCAAGCTATTCAAGACCTTTCACATAAACTTTCTAGAAGCTATGGCAGTACTCCTTACCTTAAAGAAAGTCTCCCCGCGTCACTCGATCCACATAAGGTTGGTGATGGACAGCGAGGTAGTTGTGAGATGCTTGAATCAACAAGGATCGAGGTCACCACCTCTCAACCAGGTGATGTTGGCCATCTTCTGATTGGCGGAAAAGAAGAAGTGGTACCTGTCGGCAGTTTACCTTCAAGGAGTCCGCAATGTGACAGCGGACGCTCTATCCAGGTTCACACCGATAGAGTCGGAATGGTCCTTAGATGCAGGATCATTCTCCTTCATTCTGAATCAAGTCCCAGAACTGCAAATAGACCTCTTTGCGACGAAAGATGACAAGAAGTTGCCCCTATACGTGTCCCCGTACGAGGACCCCTTAGCGGAAGCAGTGGACGCGATGTCCCTCGACTGGAACAGATGGTCCAGAATTTATCTGTTCCCTCCTCACAACCTTCTGTTGAGGGTCCTCAACAAACTGAGATCCTTCAAGGGGGTAGCGGCAATAGTGGCCCACAAGTGGCCGAACAGCGTGTGGTTCCCCCTGGCATTGGAACTACGGTTGGAGTTTATACCGCTACCAGACCCAGTTCTGACCCAGCGAGTCCAGAAGTCGACTGTCAGCACTTCATTACAGAATACCCGGACCCTGCAGCTCATGATTTTCTCTCCCTAGCGGTGAGAAAGCGTTTCGGGATTTCGAAAGCCAGCATAGACTTCCTAGAGGAATATAAGTGCAAATCTACTAGAAGGCAATATGAGTCATCTTGGAGAAAATGGGTGGCCTTTGTCAAGGCGAAGAATCCGCAGGAGATCTTGACAGACTTCTGCTTATCTTTCTTCATCCACCTCCATGGCCAGGGGTTAGCAGCTAACACGATTTCAGCGTGTAAGTCTGCTTTGACAAGACCCATTCTATATGCCTTCCAGGTCGACCTCGGTAACGAGATCTTTAATAAAGTTCCGAAAGCCTGCGCTAGGCTCAGGCCTTCAGCACCTCCAAAGCCCATTTCATGGTCTTTAGACAAAGTTCTTCATTTCGCTTCTCTGTTGAGCAATGAGGAGTGTGCGTTAAAGGATTTGACCCAAAAAGTTATTTTCCTATTTGCACTCGCGTCCGGGGCCAGGGTTAGTGAGATCGTAGCCCTCTCGAGAGAGGCAGGTCGTGTTCAGTTCCTGGATGGGGGAGAACTGAACCTGTTTCCGGATCCTACGTTTCTCGCCAAGAATGAGTTACCCACCAACAGGTGGGGTCCCTGGAGAATCTGCCCTCTGAAAGAAGATGCATCTCTATGTCCAGTAGAATGCCTAAAGGTCTATCTTCGTAGAACTTCAGACTTCAAGGGTGGTCAACTATTCAGGGGAGAAACATCAGGCTCAAATTTATCTCTGAATCAACTCAGAGCGAAAATCACATATTTTATTCGCAGAGCGGATCCTGACAGTACACCCGCAGGTCACGATCCGAGGAAAGTTGCCTCATCCTTAAATTTCTTTAATTGTATGGATTTTGAACATCTCCGTTCATACACTGGCTGGAAGTCATCAAGAGTGTTCTTTCGCCACTATGCGAAGCAAGTAGAGGAACTAAAGAGATCTGTGGTAGCAGTGGGTCGCGTCGTTAACCCTACTGTTTAACTTTGCGAGGAACAGTGGTTTTAATTGGGACGATTAATTCCAGGGTGAGTGTGTAGTTACATACTGTACTACAAACTAAGTGAGGGCACTGAGTTGCCCACGTAGACTGTTCCATTTCCAAAGGTGAACCTAGCATAAGTGCAGACATGTGTGCCGAGCGTTTCTAACGCTAATGTGATTGATTTGTAATACAGACTTTTATGACTTTGATACCTCGGTATCTTAAAAGTGGCAATAATGTTTTTTCTTTCAGATAAACAAGTTCTGTTTACTATCATACTTATGCATAAAGTTTTGGGTTATCCTCTTCTTATATATATATATATATATATATATATATATATATATATATAAATATATATATATATATATATATATATATATATATATATATATATATATATATATATATATATATATATATATATATATATATATATATATATATATATATTTATATATATATATATATATATATATATATATATATATATATATATATATAAAATTGTTGTTAACCTGTCTATTTATTGTCTGTCAATAAACTGGTTCTTGAGAACCTTGCGTCTCCTTCACCTGTGTCAATTTATTGGTATAATTGAGCATTCATTCTATGTACTTTATCTGGGATAATTCTAATAGAATTGTTCCTTTATGCAAGCTATGTTGCATTGGTTTATGCTTTCCCTTAACGGGAGGACTCCATCCCATAACGGGACGGTGGCGGATTTACAAATTTCCTCCTATGCGGATATAAACCTTTGTCCAGTACAAGTATTGTGCGGAAAACTGGTCGATATTTCATATTGACGCAGTGGTTCTTTACAAACTATGATTTACTTGATATAGGGTGAGACCACTATATTGGCTTGCCTGGTATTCATACATAGGTATATGTACTCTTCGAGACTTTTCCAGAGTCTAGTAGGACTCTTCCCTGTAGGGGGCAGGAAGCTCTAACATGGTTTATGTATAGTTGAAAAGATGTATAACGGTACCATCTTAGGTCTCTAGGTCTAGTCGACCGGGAAAAATTATCTCCGGGGAGTACGGCACGTTCTGAGAATCCACAGATACAGTAATACTATGGTATACTTCCATCAGGACGACATGGCTTGAGACCAAAAAACGGATTTTGAGCGAGGCAAAAAATCTATTTTTGGGTGAGATGGCCATGTCGTCCTGATGAACCCGCCCTTCCATTTCTATGAAAGGGCTGTAGGACCCCTCCCTACATACAGTATCTGTAGCACCTCGTGTATCGCTACAAGGAATACAGATGGCGCCAGGATTGGCGCCAGGCACGCTTACGAAACGAGAGAAGAGGGAGCCTTTGGGAGCGGCTCCCCCTTTTTCTTTCCCGTTTTCGTTTTCTTGCCAATTGACCCCTTCGATGTGTTATCTCTGTTTGGGGTGCAGATTGCCATGTGGCGTGTCAAGAATACGTCCTCTGATATGTCGCGATATCCCTTTCATTAGGGATATTCGCTCCAGGAGTTAGAATTCTGGGTACCTTAAGGTAAATTCTCTGGGAATATCGCCGTAGTTGTAATATACCCTAGGAAGCTACCTTTTGCAAAATATCCGTTATATATATATATATATATATATATATATATATATATATATATATATATATAAATATATATATGTAGACACATATTATATATATATATATATATATACATATATATATATATATATATATATATATATATATATATATATGTATATATATATACACACACATATATATGCATATATATACACACATACAGTATATATGCATATATATATATATATATATATATATATATATATATATATATACATATATAT
>NC_090728.1:142511077-142513577 GCF_036898095.1 Palaemon carinicauda
CATTTCACAAGAAGTTCTTTTATTAGGTAAGATATCAAGTACCAAGCAGGCATTAATTAGTCCTGCATTTCGTCCGGTCTCATTCATGGTGAAGATAAAACAGTTCCAGGAAATGAGAGTGAAAAATGGTGCAGGTGGCCCTCATTATCTTTGCAACTTTCCTTTTATTACTTCCGAAGCACACAGTTTATCTTGGATAAGAAATTCTATTGTTCCAATTTTTTCCGAGTTAAGGAAAAAGTGGTTTGCCGCTATCAGGTTTTGTTTTAGATTAGAGGATTATATATATATATATATATATATATATATATATATATATATATATATATATATATATATATATATATATATATATATACATATATATATATATATATATATATATATATATATATATATATATATATATATATATATATATATATATATATATATATATATATAGTGTGTGTGTATGTGGATATAAATATAACTTTTCCCTTTCGTGCCTATGATACATACATATACATCATCATCATCATCATCATCATTTCCTACTCCTCGATTATATTTCGCCAATCGTCTCTATCATCTAACGTTCACCTTTTGTCAATCCTGCTTGTTCATCTCTAAGCTTTTCATCACTTTCTATTTATTCTCTTTAGAGTAAGCATATTATATAATACCATGACAATTGACGTGAGTGTGATTCCTCTGTGATTATTGCAATAAGATAGATTTTTTTTTTTTTTATTTTCGCCTCTTCGCTCCGCATTCTACAAAATAATCTTGTAAGCATTCTGGGATTCACTTAATTTTCGGTCAATATCATCTCGGCAGTTACAGTTATTCCATCGTATCCAGGGGCTTTCCATCTCGAGTTTTTAATTATAGTTTCGACTTTAAACACACCGAATTCGTTACGGGCACTTCAAGGTCTTTCTTAGCTTCAGGTATATCAGTTAAATTAATCGTTATCTATCTCATATTCATGACTTCACTAAAGTGTTCCATCCAACGTTGCCTTTCTTCATCTTCTGTTGTTATGACAGGTCCATCTCTCTTTTTGATGGTATATGCTTCTTCCTCTTTGCCACAGTAGAGATTTCACTAATAATTAGACGAGAAATTCTTACCCCATAGCTATTCCCTGGATTTATAGCTTTGTCAGCCCCGTCTGCTTTACAGTATAAATACTCTCTCCAGTCATTCATGGCTTTTCTTTTGACCTCACTGTTAATACTGGAATACTTAGCATGCTATACCTTGTAATTTTCATTACTTTCTCGAAAACGTTCAATAATCAATTACTGTCTTTGTCTCCTTTATATAGTATCCCAAGTGTCATTTTATATCGATGGCTTTCTCCTTGTAACTACATGTCCCAAAACGTCGCTCCCAACTGTATGCTCTTCGTTTCTTATAGTCTAAGACTGCAAATAATTCCTATATTCAATTGAAAACGCTTCTCTGTACCCATCTTCTAGATGCTTAGTTGTATCAAACCTAAGTATTCTATCTACATTTCAGTTTTGATTTTTGTGTCTATGACGAGCCGGCGATCACTACCAATATCTGCCCCTCGATAACTTACATTTTTTCAGAGTCCTCTTTCTCTTTTTGGTAATGGCTATGTGATCTATTTGATTTTTGTAATTGGCACATGGTTAAGCCTATGTATATATATGGAAGTCCTTATGCTGGAAAAAGAGTACCTCCAATGACAAGGTTGTTTGCTGACTAAAAACTTATAAAATGTGCTCCATTTTCAATTGCAACTTCGCAAGACCCTAAACACCCATTATATTCTCTATACATTGATTATTTCTTCCAATAATCAATAACCAATCACAATTTTCATATCTCTCTCAGGGATCTCCTCTATTATACTCTGCATTTCCTCTCAATATTCATCTTTCCTATCTTCAGGAGAATCATTTGTTGGGGCATAACAAACTATAATACTCATATAGCAGTGCCTTGATTTAAACTTTGCGAGTAATAATGTACTATTTAAAGCTCTCCACTCAGTTAAAGCCTTTTCTGCTCTTGGTGTCATCATCATGCCTAACCCTTCGCTTCCAACTTCATCTTTCTCCCTATATATATATATATATATATATATATATATATATATATATATATATATATATACATACATATATATATATATATATATATATATATATATATATATATATATTTATTTATATATATATATATATATATATATATATATATATATATATATATATATATATATATATATACATATATATATATATGTATATATATATATATATATATATATATATATATATATATATATATATATATGCCTAAGGTTTCCTTATCAATCCCCTTACAAGGTGTTTCAGTTAGGGCCAAGATATCCAAACTATATTTCATAAATTCATTCTCCACTTGCTGTAACTTCCCAATCTGAGTCATGGTTCTAAAATTCCAATAACAAATTTTAAATTTTGCCTTCGTATTTATAAACCAGGAGATTCTTAGCACC
>NC_090728.1:142523577-142528577 GCF_036898095.1 Palaemon carinicauda
GTGAATGAAAGGAAGTGGGATTACCTAAAGAGTAAAGCATAGAGGCATGGAGGTAGAATAAGTACAAGGAGCGAGTGCAAAATATGTTTATCCCGTAGCCAATGACTGGTGCAAAATATGTTTATAGTGTAGCCAAAGACTGGTGCAAAATAAGTTAATACCGTAGCAAATGACTGGTGCAAAATATGTTTATACCGTAGCCAATAACTGGTGCAAAATACGTTTATACCATAGCCAATGACTGGTGCAAAATACGTTTATACCGTAGCCAAAGACTGGTGCAAAATATGTTTATACCGTAGCCAAAGACTGGTGCAAAATATGTTTATACCATAGCCAAAGACTGGTGCAAAATATGTTTATACCATAGCCAAAGACTGGTGCAAAATACGTTTATACCGTAGCCAATGACTGGTGTAAAATATGTTTACACCATAGCCAATGACTGGTGTAAAATATGTTTACACCATAGCCAATAACTGGTGCAAAATATGTTTACACCGTAGCCAATGACTGGTGTAAAATATATTTACACCGTAGACAATGACTGGTGCAAAATATATTTATACCGTTGCCAATGACTAGTGCAAAATATGTTTATATCGTAGCCAATGACTGGTGTTAAATATGTTTATACCGTAGCCTATCACTACGTAATAATTTGTTTATGCCGTAGCCAGTGACTATGGCAAAATATGTTTATACCGTGGGCAATGACTGGTACAAAATATTTTTATAACGTAGCCAATGACTGGTGCAAAATACGTTTATATAGTACCCAATGACTGATGCAAAATATATTCATATCGTAAACAAAGACTAGTGTAAAATGTGTTTATACCGTAGGTAATGACAGGTGCAATCTTTTTTATACCGTAGCCAATGACTGGTGCAAAAGATGTTTATACATTAGGCAATGACTAGAGCAAAATATGTTTATACCATAGACAATGACTTGTGCAAAATATGTTTATACATTAGCCAATGACTGGTGCAAAATATGTTTATACCGTAGCCTAGGACTAGTGCAAAATATGTTTATGCCGTAACTAATGACTGGTGCAAAAAATGTTTATACCATAGCCAATGACTGATGCAAAGTATGTTTTTGTCGTAGCCAATGACTGGTGCAAAATATGTTTATACCGTAGCAACGACTAGTGCAAAATATGTTTATACCGTAGCCAGTGACTATGTAAAATATGTTTATACCGTAACCAATGTCTGGTACAATATATGTTTATACCGTAGCCAATGACTGGTGCAAAATAAGTTTATACCGTAGCCAATAACTAATGCAAAATATGTTCATTCCGTAGCCAGTGGCTAGAGCCAAATGTGTTCATACCGTAGCCAGTGGCTACAGCAATATAAGTTGGTACCATAGATAAGGACTATTATTATTATCATCATTACTAGCCAAGCTACAACCCTAGTTGGAAAAGCAAGATGCTATAAGCCCAAGGGCTCCAATAGGGAAAAATAGCCCAGTGAGGAAAGGAAATAAGGAAATGAATAAATGATGAGAATAAATTAACAATAAATCATTCTAAAAACAGTGACAACGTCAAAACAGATATGTCCTATATAAACTATTAGCAACGTCAATAACATACATGTCATATATAAACTATAAAAAGACTCATGTCAGCCTGGTCAACATAAAAAAAATTTGCTCCAACTTGGAACTTTCGAAGTTCTACTGATTCAACTACCCAATTAGGAAGATCATTCCACAACTTGGTAACACCTGAAATAAAACTTCTAGAATACTGTGCAGTATTGAGCCTCATGATGAAGGAGGCCTGGCTATTAGAATTAACTGCCTGCCTAGTATTACGAACAGGATAGAATTGTCCAGGGCGATCTGAATGTAAAGGATAATCAGAGTTATGAAAAATCTTATGCAACATGCATAATGAACTAACTGAACGACGGTGCCAAAGATTAATATCTAAATCAGGAATAAGAAATTTAATAGACCGTAAGTTTCTGTCCAACAAATTAAGATGAGAATCAGCAGCTGAAGACCAGACAGGAGAACAATACTCAAAACAAGGTAGAATGAAAGAATTAAAACACTTCTTCAGAATAGATTGATCACCGAAAATCTTTTAAGACTATCTCAATAACCCAATTTTCTGTGAAATTGAAGAAGACACAGATCTAATGTGTTTCTCAAAAGTAAATTTGCTGTCAAGAATCACACATAAAATTTTAAAAGAGTCATACAAATTCAAAGAAACTTTATCAATACTGAGATCCGGATGTTGAGGAGGCACCGTCCTTGACCTAATTACAATCATACTTGAGTTTTATTAGGATTCAACTTCATACCCCATAATTTGCACCATGCACAAATTTTAGCTTATTCTCTATAAAGGGATTCACCATCCCCAGATCTACATTCAGGGGATGGAATTGATGCAAAGAGAGTAGCATCATCTGCATATGCAACAAACTTGTTTTCTAGGCCAACCCACATGTCATGTGTATATAGTATGAAAAGTAATGGGCCAAGAACACTACCCTGTGGAACACCGGATAGCACATTCCTATACTCACTATGGTGCCCATCAACAACTCCTCTTTGAGATCCATTACTTAAAAAATCAATAAACGACCCACCCACACCCAACTGTTTGAGTTTGAAAACAAGGGCCTCATGATTAACACGGTCAAAGGCAGCACTAAAATCAAGGCCAATCATACGAACTTCTTGACCACAATCAAGGGATTTCTGTACAGCATTGGAGATTGTAAGAAGGGGATCAAATGCTCCAAGGCCTTTACGAAAATCAAATTGCAAACTAGGGAATAGATGATTACCTTCAGCAAACCTATTAAGATGTTTGCCAGAAGACGTTCAAAAACTTTAGATAATATGGGAGTTATGGAAATTGGGAGGTAATCAGTGGGACTTGAGCTACCCCAACACATTTACATAGAGCAGTAACATTACCAATTCTCCAACAAATGCTAAAAGCTCCTCTTCTTGCTAACTTACGCAAAAAAAACAGATAACTGGAGCTAAGAAATCTGCTGTCTTTATAAAAAACAAAGGAAAACTACCATTTGCGTCTACACCTCCATAAGCATCAAGGTCCATCAACACAATTTTAATCTCACGAGATCGAAAAGCTAAACTAGTTAATTTAGCCTCAGGAAAACCGGAATAGGGAACTTCAAGTTTTTCATTACTCTGTTTACTGTCAAAAACATCAGCCAACAGGGTTGCCTTTTACTTTGGACAATGACTGACTGAGCCATCTGGTTTAAGTAAAGGAAGAACTGTTGCATCTACACCAAAGAGTGCAGATTCAAGAGTAGACCACCATTTATGTTCCTGAGTTGTACCAGAAAGGGTTTCTTTTATGGTTAAATTGTATTCCTCTTCAGTTAAGGCATAAACTCTCTGAGCGAACGCTTGAAGCTGAGTATAATTGTTCCAGGTCAAATCTGATCTGTTACCCTTCCAAAGATGATAGCCCTACTGCTTCTCCGAATAAGCACGTCTACAATCATCATTGAACCATGGTTTGTCCTTCACTCGGTACCTTAGCACACGAGAAGGGATACGCCTATCAATTATGTTGACTAGATTCTCATTCAAAAGGACAACAGGATCTACACTACTATATAATTGTGACCAATTCAAGCACAAAAGATCATGCAAAATCCCATTCCAGTCTGCTTGGGATTTCATATATATTTTACAAGATTATGATATATCAGGGACAGGCTGCTCAGTCTTCACTACTAATGAAATCAAGGCATGATCAGATGTCCCGACTGGAGAACCAACCTTACTAGTTATAACGCCAGGGCAGTCAGTGTATACGAGGTCCAAGCAATTACCAGACCTGTGAGTAGCTTCATTTATGATTTGCTCACAGCCTGGTTCAGAGGCCAAGTCTAAAGCTCTTAAGCCATGACGATCGGTAGGAGAGATAGAACTTAACCACTCCATATGGTGAGCATTAAAATCACCAACAAAGACAAAAGAAGCCTTTCTATCATCTTCTTGTATCTTAGCCATAATGGTAAGAAGACAATCGAAGATAGAATCATCCATGTCTGGATTCCTGTAGATGGAATGCAAATAAAAGTTGTTATGCCTGCCACAAACTTTTATTACCTGAATCTCATGACATCCACACATATAGCAGGACTTATGAGAAGCAAGGTACTCGGTCCTAATATACACCGCCATTCCTATGACCCTAGGGATGGCATCACGTTTCAACATTATTGGCCTCTTAAACCCAGTTATAAGGAGCTCAGATGAGTGCCTCATATTTGAAACCAAAGTTTCTGAGCACAAAAGATTTCATACTGTCTGGAAGCAACTGTAAGGTCTTGGAAATTTGCATGAAGACCACGAATATTTCAATACAGAAGACAACATTGACGAAATCTAGGACGCACTGGTCCCAGATTTTGCTCAATGTCTCCAGACAGCATAAGAATTAATAGATATAAAAAACAGACATCATACTTAAAAACTGGACTAACAAGAATTATAACAAAAACAATATGTACAGAATTATAAATAATGTGATTGATGGAACCCATAGACTATAGTAAAAAGTCGGAAAAACTGGTCAACATGGAAGAGCCGATAAACCATGCAAGGCTAAATACCCTCCAGGATAGCCACTTCAACTGAAGGGAGAACAGTAAGGATGGTTTTGAGAGGAAAAAGAATCAGAAAAGAAAAAGACAACCTCTTGATAAACTACCAGGCATCCATGGCCCTTCTATTAATCCTGCCCAACACACCATTTCAAAAAAACAAGAGGAAGAAAAAAAAATAATAAGATAGAATAATGTGCCCGAGTGTACCCTCAAGCAAGAGAACTTTAACCCATGACAGTGGAAGACCATGGTACAGAGGCTATAGCACTACCCAAGACTAGAGAACAATGGTTTAATTTTGGAGTGTCCTTCTCCTAGAAGAGCTGCTTATCATAGCTAAAGAGTCTCTTCTACCCTTACCA
>NC_090728.1:142536077-142543577 GCF_036898095.1 Palaemon carinicauda
TGGGTTTTAGTGAATATGTTTTATTCATTCTCGCATAGTTCTCAGTCCTAAAAATTACCTTTTGTCCCTAGAATACGTGGAATACCCTAAGCCACGTCCATGAAAGGAATAAAAATCACATTGTGACATCTTATCTTATACAACTGTCGTCTGCTCGAGTCACCAGTTGTCTGCCTCCGAAAATCCCGGTTTGCTTGGTCTGACTGGAGGTGTGATCAACAAGTATAATGTTCTAGGGTAATGAGAGATGAGATGGGTATATGGGGATTTAGGCCCTGGCTGAGATCAAAATCCCCATATACCCTCCTCATCACCAGGATAACTTATAGCATCCTACTCCATCAATGTACTTTCTGTTATTTTCTATGTACATGTCTTCCTACGTCTTCATCTATTACATCTAAAATTGCAACTGAATATATATTTTGATATGCATTTGGCACTTTGGAAAAAAACAGAATAATAATAAGAAAATCACATAACTATGTTACATCATTCTGTATATTGTAAGAAATTCGCACATCACATTTTTTCGTATATTTTCTCTTCCTTCTCCGACGTTCTTTATTTTATCTTCCCTTGCTTTCCTTTAGCGTGCATGAGTGAATGCCCAAGTGTTAGTTGCAGATGAAGAAGCAATATTACAGAGTAATGCATAAACATTTGTGTATTATCCTCATCTCTAAATTTATAGGTAAAAATAAGAGTAGGTTCATCAATTATATGATATAAATAAAAATAATTAAAAACTCAAAAACTGTTCTAAACCTTTACCTATATTAATTCTAATATACAATACAAGCAAAATCCTTTAGAGATAATATTTATCCAAAGCGAGATATAAGGTTAGAATGGAAATGCATTTTTTTTCCAAATCTATTCTCTGATGAGAGGAACAAAAGGGTATAGAGCCTAACGGGAATTATATCATCAGATATGCATCAAAATCAGTGATGCAGAATTTTTATTGATAGAACCCTGTGTTCGTCAGATTAAAACCTATTCCACAAAACTGTTGCAATAAGATTCGAAAAGCACGAAAAAATCAACCTGTTCTCTTTGAAATGATTTTACCTGACAATTTTTTTTTGGGTTAAACTATGGACAATTTACTAATATATATATATATATATATATATATATATATATATATATATATATATATATATATATATATATTTTTTTTTAATTTCTTAAACACTAACCGATATCGTTAGTTTTTGTGTGTGTTTATAAATACTCTAATGCTTATATTTTGATTTTAGGATAGTTTCAATATTTAACGTGTAAACGGGTGATCAACCATTACTTGATCCCTTGAAGGTGAAATAATTACTTGAAAAAGTGGCATAGATAAACAAGGGCCAAACTCATATGGAGAGAGAGAGAGAGAGAGAGAGAGAGAGAGAGAGAGAGAGAGAGAGAGAGAGAGAGAGAGAGAGAGAGAGAGGTTGGGTAATTGGTTTTATGAAATTAATCTTATACTTTATATTTCACGATAACACAAAACTCCATTAGTGGAGATGAGATATATATATTCCTGTAACCTAGAAGATAAATTGAAAGCTGTGACAATTCTTATTTTGACATTTTCCCAATGAGATTTCCTCTCCTTTTCTTATCTAATCAAAGAGTTTCCTTAGGTACTCTAGTTCCAGAGAAAGAATGATTATTTCTAGAAATAATGGAGGGTTATACTTTTTTCTATATGATAGACGTTGCTCAAAATGATGGTATTGTAATGAAAACAAAAATACAAAAAACCGAGGGAAATAGAAAATCACTGATTGTACCTATTTAATTTTCAAATATTGAGCAAATGACGTTATCTATATTACATAAAATACTTTAAATTCTGAAAAATTCAAAACAGATCGGCAGTTATTCGTTCAGTCATTTGTTTTTGCTAGGTAATCCAAAAATTTGTCGTCTTCACAAGGAATTGCAAAAGCTAAGGTTCTCTTTATCAAAGTTTATCAATGTTGTTCCTGGTGTTTCAGGATATCAAATCTTATCATCGACAGCGAAACTAGCAAAATCACACGGATATGCTATATATACAGTATACAGTTATTCTTGTGAAATAATTGGATCGCGAAAAGTTAAAGACTTGTGAAACCCAGACTAGAAATGACAAAATTTGCATAGGCGATTACAGCGTTTAGTGACCAGTCTGGCTGGCGGGAAGAGGTTTAATCGTTAACTAGTCATAGTGGTTTTACCTGGGTTCCATTCATGTTAAGAGTATAGGAAAGTTATAAAAATCTTTGTAAATGAAAGATTATTCAAGGATTTTATTCTTTGATAAGAAGGGATTCTTTTAAAATGAGGTAGCCAAGACTAGTTTATTTGTCATCAATATTAGTTCAGGTTACAATTATTTCCTTAATGGTCCCAGCAATGCCTCTCGTAGGTGCCGTCTTGAAGATGAAAGGTCATGATCATATTTTATCGTGCGAACATTGTATCCCCTACATAGCAGCCTGATTACATTCAATAAAGTCCCAATCTCCACAGATTTGCCCCTGTTCACATTCACGAAATATGTGGCCGATTGTCTGGATGCGATGCCCATATGCATTCAGCAGATGGGGCGAGACTCCACATTATGAAGATTGTCTCCAGTCATTCCAGGCTATAGCTTTTGCTAGAGTGGTTTGTTCCATATGGAAGTCACTTACATGGGCTCTGAATGACCTCACCATGTGGGCAGTGGTCTGTTTCTCACCAGCATTTTAGGTGACAAGTTGCTTAGCTTGCCGACTTATTGGAGTCGAAGCTAGTAGTGGTTAGGATGATCTTGCGGGATTTCACTCTTTGTCTAACCTGGTTATTGTAGATATAATAATTTTTGGGTATTTGAACAAGTCGTTCGGTGGATGTTTGGGGATGCAACGCCTTCCAATCTATAGGATAATGTAAGGGGTGTTTGTTTTAAGGCACTAGTAATTATATGACATGCTAGATTGAGTTTGACCACAACTTAATGGAAAGGACATGACCTTTGCCAGACTGGTGGGCAGTATTTGGCAGTGGAGTAGTTAAGTGTCAAAGCTGTTTGTCTAAGGGTTAGAGGATTTATTCCCCAATCTGAATTTACAAGGTTGCTAAGGAGGTTATTTTTGGTATCTACCTTCTCTTTTACTTTCCACACATCCTCCCTAAAAGATAGTGTTCTGTCTAATGTAGCGTAAAGTCTAAATATACAGAAGCCATCATTCTTCAGTTTCTTATAATTCCATGATATGTCTGGTAGTCTTTAAGATGGAAAACACATACTTGTGTTTTGTCTGGGTTGTTATGAAATTTTGCTTGTCACATTCATTGACATCTTTCAAAGCATCTGATAATTACTCTCAATGGTGGTAAATGAATCTACCTGGATGGCTCTGAACAGATCATCTCCATATATAAATCTACGGGTGTTTCTAAACTGTGGTCGATTGTAGGTATAGATGTCCATTTCAACTCTAAAATAATGACTGGAGGATATGCACAATGCTCAAGTTGCGAAATTACTTTGGCAAGTATCAAAACAATTAACTTGTGGCTCATGGAAGGTAAGGCACATGGATATACTGGTTTGTGTTCTTCCAATATATGAGGCTTTGTCATCTCATTGGAAAGTATTCTTATACATAAGGATACCCTTCTTGAATGTTGTGACTATTCTTCTTTCCCGGCCTGTGTGTTAAAATTGGCCCAGGCGTTGTTGAAGCCAATCTCTTTAGTAATTCTTACGTGAGCTCATGTGGCATAGAATTTCGTTTTTTGTTTAGAAGTGGGTCCAAATCTTTCTGGTGTATGAGAGATAATCATCTTGCTTACTATACTGCCTGTTCATTATGATTCTTGTAAACCTCTCTACCATGGTAGTGGAGACCCCTGTTCCCCCCCCCCCCCCACTAACTCTTAAAAAATTACTAGTTTAGTTAGTAACTATGGCAGGCTGCTAAGTCCTGAGTATCCAACTACGTAGCAGACAACTAAATTGTTTTTCATAAAACGTTGCTAAAAACTACTTCATTCTTGTGGGGTCTCACTATCCTAATATATGTTCCATCAATGAATCATGGAAATTCTTGTAATTGGTAGAGTCCGTCCTTTGATTGAGGTAAAGTGTTTTTATCAGGGAGTTTCAAAAAAGTCATTGATCTTATTACACAGTACGTTAGTGATATTCATGATATTAATTATGCCTTACCATGAAAATCTAGTTTAGTGATTCTGCATCACCAAATACATCCAATGAACTTCTGTCCCAAAAGACTCTTTCTATCCTCTTAACACAACAGTACCATTAATTGTACGATTCTTCTAGCCATGTTTCCTGCTAAAAAGTTAGAGCGACCTTTGATCAAAGCTAGCTTAGTATAGAACTTAGAGAATAACTAAGTCTTAGTGAGGTTTTATGAATAGCGTTCACCAGGCAACTAGCTTAGTAACCAACTAACTTTAGCATCAGTTCCCAATTAGGCTTAGCCCGATTTTCTTAATTTGGGCTTTGATTATCTACAAGATGTTGAGGGGCTCTGTCGATTCTCATGCAATGGGAAAAAGCATGGATAATGTAAGCACCACTGATGAACTGACTTTTGTGTGTAGGGCATTCACTAGCTCCGTTCACGCAGTGTCCAGGTTTAGCAGTCTTCACGTAAACTGATGTTTGCTCCACCGTGTCATTACTCTCCTTTAGAATGGTGTCAGGGGAGGGAAGCTGGCTCTGTTGGAACTCTGTACAGTTTCATACACTCTCGTAAACTGTCGACGAGATTTTTCCTCGCGGGCTTCCTACTGGTGTAGAAGAGGTCCATCGTTGGGTACCTGCATAAATGTGTTTTCGATATATCTGGAAAATATATAAGAGGTGGTCACTTGACTCAAAGCTTCCAAACAGATATTTATATCTTACCACAGGTTTGCTTATACATGCTTCCTCTCCCGCATGAGAAGTGAAGTTCGTCCTACAGTCGCATTAGGCTCTGCAGTGCGTCTCTTAACATCTAGATAAAAGAAAAATAACAAGTCACTCAATGAAGTTATAAAAATATCACACTGCAATATGTCAGCATCGGGTAAGAACGAAGAGCTATATTCTATTAGTTATAGAAACTGGCACAAATATTTACAGTAATTTTGATGATATGGAATATGCAAAACCCTAACAACAATCTATTAATATATCAAGATGTTTATAAACATGTAATACTGTAGAAAATATAAATCATAAGATGCATTCAAAAGTAAGCTAGAATGAGATTACTCACGCTTATGATTACTGAAAGTATCACGCTTTTCAAGACACCTGTTGTCATTTCACAAAAGGACGTATAATTTTTTTCCTAATGACCTTTAAGGTAGATTCCCCATTGAGACTGGCAGACTGATTACTTACATGACTGATCTGAAATTTCCTTTTCTCTATCCCGTTTTCTACAATTAAGTGAGAGCATCATCTGCTTTTGTTTTCTAGACCAAACCACATGTCATGTGTATATAGTATGAAAAGTAATGGACCAAGAACACTACCCTGAGGAACACCAGATATCACACTCCTACACTCACTATGGTACCCATCAACAACAACTTTGCGATCTATTACTTAAAATTTCAATAATGATGCTAAGAAAAGACCCACCCACTCCGAACAGTTTGAGTTTAAAAAAAAAAAAAAACACACACATAAAGACATATTACAGAGAGGGGTGCTAGATAGGATTGAGTAACAAGAATGAATGAGCCTCATTATGGAAAATGTATTACTGCAATGAACTAAATATATAAACTATTTATTATTATGTCTATAATAAACTGAGAACAAATATGCCTGAATGCAGCTCTATCATCGTCTCAGTTTTGTTTTATTTTGTGATAGGAAATAAATCATTTGCGATACCCATATTTCAAGCTAAGGATGCAGGCACAATAATTTGAGATTTTCGACAAAACACTTTCTACGCTTTATGATATATATATTTCAATTAATCAAATCTATATTTTTTTGTAATGGAACATAACAACAAATCATTTGCTTTAGACATATTTCAAGCTAATAAGGCAAGTTTAATTACTTGGAGTTTTCAATAAATTGTTTGTAGTCTTTTTGACGCATATCTTTCAATTAGAATAATATATCAACATGGTCCTGCTTATTATTCGAAGAATATTTCACCCTCTGCCGTCAATATTTGAAAAAAATGCCTATCGTAATTAATTTATTCATATAACTCCTGTAAATATGTTGGAGATGGAGACGGTTTGGGCATGCTCTCCGCATTCCCCAAAAGAGATTAGTTCATCAAACGTTCAGCTGGGCTCCACGAGGAACTAGAAGAATTGGGGACTATGAAGAGCCAAGTAGAGGATGATGAATCGAGAAGTATTGAATCAAAAGCTTAAATAGAGACGACTGGCGAAATCTAACCGAGGCCCTTTGCGTTAACAGGCGTAAGAGATGATGATGATGATGATGAAATTTATCTTTTAATATGATTCCAACCATGTCTTTCACTAATCCACAACCTTTGTAGTATATATTAAACTCATCCAGTATTTCATTATTCTAAGTGTTTCACATTGTCCTCTCACTGACTAGAACTTCAAAATTCCAAATTTGCACCGAATATTTTTTTGTTGAACAGGCTGACAGAAGTCTCTCTTTATAGTTCATTATCCAATACATTCCCTACTTTACTCATTCATCCCCAATCTACCTGGCTTTAATGTCAATAAAGTAGTATATTTTTTTTTTTTCAGTTACAGCAGATTCTCCAAACAAGGCAATACTTCAGAAAGATTATTTCATCTTCTTAAAATTTCTCCTCAATCTTGTCTTTATCTCACCATCGACATTCTCATTCACTATTCGAAGTCACGCGTTATGTTATCTCAAAAAAAGTTAGAATTCACAACAGAGCAAATAACACGGAATATTCTGTGTAAATCTGTGGCTTGGGAACAATTGCTCTACTCCAGTTGGGATTTAAGATTTCTGATAGTGGAACGATGCAAAACAATGTATATTATCTTAAAATAAAGTATGATTTAAAACAGTAAAGAACAATATGCTGCTAAATATATCAAAGTTAAAAAGGATATAGTAGGACAGATAAAATTTGTCTGTAATATCATTTGAAAACTTAAAGTCTAGCAAGGTTTTAAGTCCATAAGAATTATCAGAAAAGTTTCAAGAAGTCTAAATTTTGTTTAGATAAGATGCTATACAAATTCCTAAGTTTGCTTTCATTTCACTACTATCTAAGAATATAAATAATTCATATGGAGATAAACTAGTAACTTAATCAGAAGAGAAATTAGATCATAATCAGTAATTCCTGATGAAACTATTTTTCTTCGTAATTTCTACCATATCTAAGGTTACCCTGGAAGGTATCAGAGGAAAGCATACTAATGATTATCACAAAACTACTATATTTTACAATCATGCAAATTAGAAACTTTGCATTACAGATGTGAAAACAATGGTCAATTAAAAATAAA
>NC_090728.1:142548577-142551077 GCF_036898095.1 Palaemon carinicauda
ACATAAAGCATTTAATAGCTGGTGGGTGAAGGAACGCTGCAATGACTAATGTAATGCCTATAGTTCACTGGATGAGATACACTGACGGCACCAGCAACCCCCCCCCCACCCCCCATTGGACATTTGTCGAAGGACCACTTCTTTTATATGAATACTCCCCTTACTACCGGCCAATGAAAAGAACGGGTTTTAATATATAAGCATACAAGTAGGTCACCGATGTAACTCATCATATATAGGGAGTATGAGCAATGACTTCCCTTACTCTTTAATTTATGTACAAAATAATGATAAAATAGATTCCTATCCTTTTAAGTTATGAATGAATTGATGTAACGCAAGTATGAAATACATAGTCGCTTTGTTTAAATTTGAATGGTGAAGGCTATGTTGTGTTTGAGTTATGTAAGAGAAGCAGAAAGAGGTGGTTATTCCTCTTGTCTCCTTATACATGTAAGTTAGTACTTAAAATTAAAACTTTGAAAATTCTATAACGATTAACAAATTTGAGGTTATAACTACGATGGTAAGCGTATATATTTGAGAATGCGAAATTAAGTGCAATACATAGTCTGCCCTAATTGAATAAACAGTATTTTAGAGAAATCCTGAGAAGAGTTGAATTGATACAATAAATACAGTATTTTGAAAAGAATACTAGTATTTTATAAAAAAGATATATATATAATAAAAGAGAAAAGCATTTTAGGTCATATAACTATTATTATTATTATTATTATTATTATTATTATTATTATTATTATTATTATTACTTGCTAAGCTACAACCCTAGTTGGAAAAGAAGGATGCTATAAGCCCAGGGGCCCAGCGGGGAAAATAGCCCAGTGAGGAAAGGGAACAAGGGAAAATAAAATATTTTAAGAACAGTAATATTAAAATAAATATTCCCTATATAAACTATAAAGACTTTAACAAAACAAGAGGAAGAAAAATTAGATAGAATAGTGTGCCCGAGTGTACCCTCAAGCAAGAGAACTCTAACGCAAGGCTGTGCAAGACCATGGTACAGAGGCTATGGCACTACCCAAGACTAGAGAACAATAGTTTGATTTTGGAGTGTCCTTCTCTCCTAGAAGAGCTGCTTACCATAGCTAAAGAGTCTCTTCTACCCTTACCAAGAGGAAAGTATCCACTGAACAATTACAGTGCAGTAGTTAACCCCTTGGCTGAAGAAGAATTGTTTGGTAATTTCAGTGTTGTCAGGTGTATGAAGACAGAGGAGAATATGTAAAGAATAGGCCAGACTATTCGTTGTATGTGTAGGCAAGGGGAAAGTGAACCGTAACCAGAGAGAAGGCTCCAATGTAGTAATGTCTGGGCAGTCAAAGGACCCCATAACACTCTAGTGGTAGTATTTCAACTGGTTGCTGGTGCCCTGGCCAACCTACTAAATAGAAGAGTAATATATTAGATGTAATGATGAAGAGAAATGTAATTTGATTTATGGTCAATGTTTAATTGCGGTGAATTGGAAGATAAATGGTTAAAAAATAATATGAGATCAATTGTAGGATATAAGGGAAACACAGGACGGGAAATACAAGAGGAAGAATAAAAACGCTGTTGGGAAGATAAGAAAAGATTTAGAAGTATTACTATGGAAAAGTAAGTTCTTTATAGAAAGGAATCTCTTATCCTTGGATCGAGTATTTATGAGATCAGTGTATACCAAAAATGGAGAAGGGAAAATCTTAAAATATTCAAGAAGCGAATGGGTTAGCGGTCTTGGAAGAGCCAGTTGAAGATTTAAAAGGGATATTTCAATACTTGAATCGAGAGGCACGGTGAGCAGCAAAGAGATTCCAATATGATCAAATTTTGCCAGGCATTTACCGTATTGAAACGGATATATTGACGTTAAAAGTTAAGGAGCGATATTACGGCCACCAACCCGTACAAAAATAATAACAAAGTACAGTAAAAAAAAAATACTGTCGCCTGTATTTTACTGAAATACGGAGAATTTTTTCTTTATTAAAATTACAGATTTTTTTTTATATGGCTTGGTAAAAAAAGATTAAGGGAACAACAGTAAAATTATTTCATTAATAACACACGTAGGCTAATCTATTATTTTTAAGATCCTTTCACAAAGTTTAGGAAAGGTATATATTACGTTATGAAAATTCTTGCAGTATACTTACAAAAATACTTAGGCAATTCTATTCTTAATTGGAGATTGCGTAGATTTACTATGCACTGTATAATATGTTATCGCACAAAATCTTTTTTATAGGTAATACAAATGTTAAATTGTTGGACATTATAAACTTTATTCTAAATTTACAACATTATACATTCTACCATTTGCAACGCAGACGATGCTGAATTTTTATGTGCTCTTTACTATGCATCATAAACTTTCAGTAAAAAGTTTTTCTTTCCATAGTACAGAGAAGAATTTTCTTAAAAAAGTTTTACATTCTACACTATCAAAACCAAAAGTTCTGCATGAATTATTCTATGCACTATTCGCAAA
>NC_090728.1:142563577-142566077 GCF_036898095.1 Palaemon carinicauda
CAATGCCCTCTCCGTGGTTGTCCTAAGAATTATGGCATGACAACTATGCGTCTTACCAAGAGAATTTCTTGCCACGCACAGCAAGGGGCTATAAAGAATCATGCCCTACAAAGACACAACACCCATATTTGTCGAGCTGACATTGTCAGTAACACCAAGATTATTAGTAGCGCCCCAGATAGTCGACGTCTACGCATCCTAGAAGCTCTACTGATACAGCGATATAAACCCACCCCTTAATACGACCCAAGAGATGTTTTTGTTATCATCAAGCCGTCGTTTTGATACATCAAGAAACCCCCATCAAGGAGGACCTAATGAAGACACTACCAACCACGAAAATACCCCGAATTTTGACGCCGAAGTAGGAAATGATCTCAGCCACGCGGGACACTTTGCTGAGCGGGGAGAGCAGCCTGGCTGGCCCAGAGCGCGCCTCAGCCAATCAAAATTCAGGTTCCCCGATGACGTCACAGACTGGTATTCCGGCCGAGCTCGTCGTACACCAGACACCAGACCATACCAGCTCCGATCAACCAATAAAAACCAATGAAAATTCGTGGCCCCTCACCTGTAATCTTGATCCTGGGTATATATACCACCTGACTGCAGCATCCATCTCACTCTCTACCTGAAGACGAGGAAGGACTTATTCTCGAAACGCGTCGTAGTTTCTGCAATTTTGTATCAAAAGTTTTACTTGTATTTTGTGAGAATATACTTGAGAAGTCTTCCCGATATTGTCATTCCCCTGACTGATGAATTTTTCAAGTCTGCTGGCTGATTGCAGCACTCTGGAGAAGAGGATTATCTGGAAAATAGAAAAATTGGATAAGAAAATAAATTCTGCCGATGCAGCCATTACTTTTAACGCAATAATAATAATAATAATAATAATAATAATAATAATAATAATAATAATAATAATAATAATAATAATAATAATAATAATAATAATAATAATAATAATAATAATCAAGAAATAGTGTGCATAGTCTCAAAAATAGACTTAAAATTACGGCAGAAGGTCAAGTTACATCGAATGTCAAATTAAAAAAGTCAATATTTAAAGAGAAAATAACCACAGGATTTTTAAAAAGATGGGAAAATATTCTTACATGGGATAACTTTCAGTGCTCGCCAATGGCCGTTTTCAAAAACAGAAGGAAGTAGGATTTCCAACCTGCTGTACGTGTCAAGAATAAGTTAACATTATTTTTGAAGCAATGTACAGTACATCGAGATGAGACATCCAAATCTGGGAAGATGTGCTCAAGTTCAAATAAAAAACTATCGTACATATGTGTGCTTAACTTCAGATAAAAAACTATCGTACATATGTGCTTAACTTCAAATAAAAAACTATCGTACATCTGTGTGCTTAACTTCAAATAAAAAACTATCGTACATCTGTGTGCTTAACTTCAAATAAAAAACTATCGTACATCTGTGTGCTTAACTTCAAATAAAAAACTATCGTACACCGAAGATGTGCTTAAGTTCAAATAAAAAACTATCGTACATCAAATCTTCAAATATAATGCACATAACGAAAATGAATTTAATGGCTGAAATTAAAAGTATCTCAGTATTTCGTACAGTATCATTATAGTAGGTATTGGCCACTTAGGTAAAGGATGAATCAAGTTTAGCTTCAGGTCATGATAAACTTCTCTACTTGTACGTCGAAGACATTGAAATTTATACGTTGCATGAATGCTATATAACGTTTCCAAGTTGTGCTGAATGCATAAAAATTAAAGCCGACATATAGACGGTTTTATGTTTTACTAGTCTTGCATTTTTTATCGAGTTATCTTTTGAGTGCTCTGAAATTGACAAATATCTTGTGGGAAATCCTACTTCCACTTACCTCAGCATGTCGACGTATCACGAGTTACTTACCAAATGTAGAAATTCTAGATAACACACACACACACACACACACACACACACACAAAAGCTACTGGAGTTCACTTGTACTTTTTTCTCAATCCACGTCAAGCTTTTTCGCACAATTATGGATGTTTTTCATCTCAAACAGAATTTTTTTTTTTTAACAAAAAAAAAAAAAAAAAAAAAAACGTAGATTTTACTCTCTCGCAGAAATATAAGGCACTGGAATGGGAGACCCTCCTACCGTTCCCAAACTAAAGAGATAAAGAGTGAATACACAGAGAACATGACAGTCCATGAAACCGATACTTATCTCACCATATGGATATGATATTGGTCGCTCTTTGATTGACACGCAAGGACACGGGCTATTCAGTTGGCAGCCCGTATTGGATATGATAACAGCTTTAATTAAATTTAAACAACTACTTTCCAGTTTTAGACATTTGGTGGTCGCCATAACTCGAGAAAGTATAATGTTGAATACTGAAGGGAATTTAAAAGATAATTTGCAATAGCATCATGCATTACTACATAATATGTTCTTTATAATAATTCGTGACAAAAGACTGACAATTTTGATTCTCATGGCCGTTTCCCAGGG
>NC_090728.1:142576077-142583577 GCF_036898095.1 Palaemon carinicauda
GAGAGGTTGAACTGGGAGAATGCGGCGATGCAGAAGGAGCTTAGGGAGTTAAAGGGGACAGTAGAGAGAGTGGAAGAATGTGTTGAGATGAGGATGCGAGAGAATGAAGAACGAATGGAGAAACGAATGGAAGATATGATGGGGCAAGTCATGGGGATGATGAAAACTATAATGGGTGAAGGTGCAGTCGGAGGAGTGTCCTCAGCTTCGGGTAATGGGTTGGTAGTGAAAGAGAAGGTTAAGGTAGGTGATAATGGGAAAGGAAGTGATAGTGATAGTAGTAATAGTGATGGTGATATTGAAGATAAGGGAATTAGGCATAGTAAGGATGAACAGAAAGGGGAGAGGAAAGATGAAAGGAAAGGTAAAAGTGATGTGAAGAAAGAGAAGAAAAAGTATCAGGCTGATAGCAAGGACGATCGTGAATGGGTGAAAGTGGTAAGTAAGAAAAAGGGTAAGAAGGGAATGGTTAAGGATAGGAATTTAAGTGTGGAAGTGGATTCATTATATTCGAATGAGGAAGAAGGTAACAAGGGAGTAGACAGTGATGATAGCAGTGAGAATGAACGTGATGTGTGTAAGACTGTGTTTATGAGAGAGGTACCTCGGTGTGAAAGGTTCAATGAGCATAGCAGTAGGGATGTAAATGATTTTTTCAAGGAGTATGAGAGGTATTGTCAGGATAAGTATGGTGATAGTAAAAGAGTTTGGGCTAGGGAGTTAGGAGAATATTTGACTGGGTATTTGTTGACGATGTATGGAGTGATAATGAGTGTAGGGGACGTTGATTATGAAAGTGTGAAAACGAGAATAATTGAGCAGGTAAAACGTATGAAAGGGAGTGTTAAGTATAAGCGTAAGAATGATTTTGATGAGGCAAGGATGAATGCAGGAGAAGCTATATCAATGTACGTATGTAGGTTGGAAACTTTAGCTAGGAAGAAGTATGGGGATGAAGGTATAAATGAGAATAAGGAGTTAATGAGGAAGTTTTTGGCAACAGTACCTGAGAATGTGTGTGAATTTATTAATTTGAAACGCAAAGAGAAAATGAGGTGGACGCAAGAGAGATTGACATGGGATGATATACTAGAGATAGTTGAGGATTATGAGTTAGATAGGTGCATGAAAGAAAGTAAATCTGTGAGTGTAAGAACTGGAATGGAAGAAAGTGTAATAGAATTTGGTAGTTATAAGGACGCAATTTTGAGAGGACCAATGAGGGTAGCTGATAATGTAGTAGATAGGAGTGTTAGGGCGAGTAATGTGGGAATACCTGTAAGGACAAATGAAGGGTTTAGGCAAGGGAATCAGGTTTGGAGGGATAGGAGTGCTAGTGCGCCGCAAGATAGGTCAGGTAGTTGTATCCGTGAAGAGAAGTGTTATAGATGTGGGAAAGTAGGACATAAGAAGAATGAATGTAGATGGGCTCTTGGTGCTTGTTTTGGATGTGGTGAGGTAGGGCATAGAATTAGCGAGTGCACGAAAGAGAAAGGGGTAAAATGTTATCGGTGTGGTATGACAGGGCACATAGCGAGTGGATGTCGGAGTAATCGTACAAATGTGATTTGCGGTAATTGTGGTAAGGATGGGCATTATGCTAGAATGTGCAAGGAGCCACGGGGTAAGTGTACTGAATGTGGTGCAGATGGGCATGTAGCTAGGGTATGTAGGAAGAAGGGAGGAAATCAGCCAGGATGTTCGGGAAACTAGAGTGTAAGAGGGTTCAGCTGGGTGAGTCCTCGAGTGTGTGCGGAGTGAATGTGATGCATGTTCGTGAAGGTTTATTACATGAAGACGTGATGGGCGAAAGAGCTTATGACTGCATGAGTGCAAAAGTAAATTTTAATGGAATAGAGCTAGTTGGTCTGATTGATACTGGTTGTGGTGTCAATTTAATGTTTAGGAATGCATACGATAAGGTAAGGGATGTGTGTGAATTTAGGGGGTGTAAAGGTGAAGTGAAAGGGATCGGTAATTTAAGTATGTCTGTGCAAGGAAAGTTACGAGAAAATGTTATGATTGGGGGGCTGATGATGGAAGATAATGATTTTTATGTGGTTGAGGGAGTAAATGACAAATACGATGTGTTGTTAGGTTATAACTTCTTGAAAAAATGCGGTATGATTGTACATCCTAGTGTAAATATGATAGAGATGAAAGTTAAGGGTAAATTTTGTGGGGAATTTTATTTGAATGAAGATGGTAGTGTATGTACGAAGGTATGGAAAGGTGTGCCGTTAATAGCAAAAGAAGGTGTTAAATTGTCTAAAGATGCGAGTGAGGTTGTCAGTGTAAAAGTTGCATGGCCGAATAGTCTGGGAATTGCCAATAGTGACAATTGTGAATATGTAGTGGAAGGTTCGGAAGCAAGTAATTTGGTGAAAGCAAGTGTGCATGTGTATGATGGTATTTTGAATTTGCAGGAGCCGAAGGTGTATGTGAGCTTGTTGCCGACTGTAAGGAGGAAGAGAATACGGGGTATACGTGAGGGTGATTGTATGGGATGTATGTATACGTTGGTCAATGTAGAGGATGAAAGGTATGTTAAATTGAGACGGGTTATGACGGGTAAGATAAAGCCGGATGACGATTGGGACTATGAAAGTTTGAAAGAAAGAATTAATGTAGATGAGAATATAAGTGAGGGGGAAAGGGAACAATTGTATAGGATGTTATGGATAGACGGAGAGTTTTGAGTCGCGGTGACGAGGATTGTGGGGGATCAAAGCTGCCTGAATTCAAGATAGTTCTTAGTAATGATACCCCCATATATCAGCGTCCCCGACATTTTTCTCCGCCTATTGCCAGAGAAATAGAAGAGCAGTGCCAGGAGTTAGAACAAATGGGTGTAATAGAAAGGAGTGAGAGTGCCTGGAATAGCCCTATTGTACCTGTAAGAAAGCCGGATGGAAGTTTACGGATGTGTATTGATTATAGGAAGGTGAATGAAGTAACTGTTAAAGAACGTTTTCCGATGAATGTAGTGTCTGACTGTGTGTATAAGATGCATGGTATGAAAGTTTTTACAAAGTTAGATTTAGTTAGGGGCTATTACCAGATGCCTCTGGCAGAGGGGAGCAGGCCCATTACGGCATTTTCAAGTAGAAGTTGTCATTTTCAGTTTAAAAGATTAAGTTTTGGCCTTGCTAATGCGCCTGCTGCCTTCCAGAGGGCGATGAATGTAGTTTTGGCTGGGTTTGATAGACAGAAGGTGACTGTTTTTATTGATGATATTTTGATTGCTAGTGAGACAGTTGAGGAACACATGCAGTTGCTTGAAGCAGTATTAGAACGGTTGATAGAAGTTGGGGTGAAAGTTAAGCTTGAAAAGTGTACATGGTTGGCCGGGGAGGTGGAATTTCTTGGGCATGTGGTGAGTGAATCGGGTATAAGGAAGAGTGAAAAGTTTGTGAGTAAGGTGAGAGAGTTTCCACGTCCTCATACGGTGCGTGAGTTGAGAGGGTTTCTTGGGTTAATTGAATTTGGTCGGAAGTTTGTCAGAGATTGTTCGGGAATAGGGAAGCCTTTGAATGAGTGGACAGGTAAGAGAAATAGTACGAGACTGAAATGGGATGAGCGTATGATTGAAGCATTTGAAAACTTGAAAGAAGAGGCTGCGAGAGACGTCACTTTGGCTTTTCCCGATTATAGTGAACATGCGAGTATGCTAGAGTTATATACGGATGCTAGTGGGATTAGTATGGGCGGTTGCTTGGTTCAAATGCAAAGAATAAACGGAGATGAACAGTTGAGAGTGATAGCGTATGTAAGTAAAGCATTTAATAAGGCTGAGCGAAAGTATTCCACGATTGAAAGGGAGTTGGCTGCGATAAGGTTTTGCGTGAAAGCGTTGAAGGTATTTTTGTATGGTGTGAAATTTATTGTGCGTACTGACCATCAGCCCCTAGTGTACATGATTAGGAAAGAGTCTGTGAATGCTAGAGTTGCGAGGACAATAGAGGATTTGAATGAATTTGACTTTAAGCTAGAATATGTACCTGGGAGTAAGAACGTGATAGCAGATGCGATGTCAAGAATGCATGGTAAGATAGAAGAGAGTAGCGAGAATGATAGTAATTTTGAAAGGTTGCCGGAAGATTTAATGGTGGTACAAAGTTTTGAAGGG
This sequence comes from Palaemon carinicauda, assembly GCF_036898095.1. NCBI lineage: Eukaryota > Metazoa > Arthropoda > Malacostraca > Decapoda > Palaemonidae > Palaemon > Palaemon carinicauda. The sequence goes on from NC_090728.1 coordinate 142,580,207, forward strand.
GATGACATGGTGTATAAATGTATTTTGTGTGGGTTAAATAAGGTTAAATTGAAGGGTTTGAATAGGGATATACCTGCTAGTATAGATGAGCTTAGAATGAGTGTTAGGAATGAAGTATCAAAAGAAATGGCATATAAGGAGGAGGATAGTATGCTTGAGGGTGAATTGTTATCAAAAGTATTGTTGGTAGTAAGTATGTTATATGGTGTCACTGTTTATTTGTATTTTGGGTGGAATCGTCCGATGCAGTACCGAGCAAATAAAGAGACTGAAAGGGAGTATATATTGAGGTTACAATGTAATGAAAGATGTTGCAAGTTGTTGAGTAAGAAGGAGGATTGTCCGAGTGATTTGAATCAGAGTGGTATGAGCATAGAAGATAGCGAAGATGACCATGGGTGTGATAAGGATGACCCTATTGATAGAGTAAACATTTGTATGCATGGTGTAAAAGGAAGAATGATGACGTATGTGGGTATAAATGAGAATGAATACTGTAGTTTAATTGATACAGGTGCACAAGTGTCATTAGTGAATATGTCTGTTATCAAGGAAATAGAGCGGTACAATTGGGAAGTGAAACGGCAATGTACGAGTGTGAGAATTCATGGGATAGGTAAAGGAAGTTTGCTAGTTTGGGAAGAAGTGCGTTTGAAAGTAAAACTGGGAAGTATGGAGGTGGAACATAATTTTATTGTAATGGGAGAGAATGAGATGCCTAGTTGTTTTTTGATAGGAATTGACTTTTTAAGATTGCATGATTTATCAGTTGATATTGGTAGTGGTTTGCTTCTGAAAAATGGATGTGAAGTAGTTGTGATAGAAGATAATAGTGTATTTATGGCGAATTTTGTTGGCATGGTTGATATTACGAGGAGTGAGGATGATCTACTGACTAAAGAGGAGGTGGAAGAAATGCAAGATGAATGTGAGGAAATTAAAAGGTTACGTGAATGTATGTTGAATAGTATTGAGGTAGAAGAATGGTCGTCTGATTTAGAGGTGTATAAGAAAGTTAGTAAGAGACTTATTGTGTGTAAGAATATTGTTTATTTTCTACATAAAGGAATGGATGAAGATATATATGTTCCTGTGTTTCCAATGCATGCAGCAGTAAGTATGTGTATGTTAGTGCATGACAGATATGGGCATATGGGTAAGAATAAATTATGGGAATGCATGCGTGAGAGATTGTTTACACCTGGGTTGAGTCAGATATGTAAGGATGTAGCGACTACGTGTGAAGATTGCCAGAAAGGGAAGTATCAGAGAGTGCATGCTAATCCGCCTGTTTTGAGATTACGTATGAAAGAACCATTTGAGATGTTTGTGATTGATTGTGTTTCGTTGCCTGTGACTGCGAGAAGACATGTGGGAATGATTGTTATGGTTGATCACATGAGTAAATTTACCTATGCAATACCCATCAAGGATAAACGAAGCGAGACTGTTGCAAGAATGGTTGGTCAAGTGATGTTGCCGATGTGTGTGTGTAAGCCTGTGAAAATGTTAAGTGATAATGGCCCTGAGTTTGTTGGATGGGAGTTTGAGCAGATGTTAAGAGAATGGGGTATTGAACATGTGTATTCGACTCCTTATATGCCAAGTGCGAATGGGTTGGCTGAAAGGACTGTAAGAACATTAACTGAAATTTTGCGAATGATGAGTACATGTGGTAATGATTGGGATTTGTATGTTGGTAGAGCGTTGTGGGCTTACAATGCAACAGTGCATAAGAGTACGGGTATGTCTCCATGTAAGTTTGTTTTAAATTTTGAAAAGATAATAAGACCGAGGTTGGGTGTGTCGGAGGATGATAGAGATGTGTGGAGGAAAGCAAATAAGAGGTTTGAAAGCTTTAAAGTTGGTGAGAGAGTGATGAAAGAAGTAATTGAAAAGGGTAGAATGAATGTAAATAAGGTGCGTGATAAATTTGAAGGTCCCTATGATGTGTTAGAAGTTGGTTCGAGTGGATTAAGTTACGTTTTGGGTAAGTTGTGTGTGGGTGGTATTGTGGAAAAAATTAGGGCCCACCACAACCAGTTGCGTAAATGGAAAGAGGTACCTGAGTATATCCAAGAGAATGGGATGAGTAAATGGTTGAAAAGGAACAAGGGTGAACCTAGTATGTATGAGGACTTAGGTCTGGAAGGTAAACAGTTAGTGTTAGTAGAATATAAGAAAAGGAAGAATACAAGAGCTTTAAGTAAAGATGAAAGAAGGGGGAAATTTTATAAGTAAAAGTGAGAATAGAAATAAGTATGACAAGGGTGTAAATGTGCAAGTGTGTATGGAAGATAAATGTGTTAATACAGATGAATCATGGCTGAGTATGAATGATACCTATAGTGTGTGTGGCTTTTCCTTAGGTGATGTAAAAGAAAGGATGACGAATGCGAGAGTGAGAGATAGGAGAATGATTAGTAGTATGAATGAATCTTTTACTAAAGTTGAGAATGTTTTTGATGAAATGGATGAACTGTTTACAGAAATGAGTGTAATTATAGGGCCAGATGAGAACGAGGTAGATATGATTGTACATGATATATTAGATGATAGGGATTTAGATAGGAATAGTGTTAATGTAGCTAATGATTGTGATAAGGAAGAAGTGAATGAGAGAGTATATGGAGGCCCAGTTACTCGGAGTAGAGGTCCCGTTCCCGACTGCGACTGGGTTATGAAAAAAATAATGTAAGTGTTGTGTGAGAAGGATTTGGCAAAGTAAGGGGGGAGGAATGTGGAGGATTTATTTTTGCTTTATTTTTATTTTGTTTTTGCCAAATCCTGTGTGTGTGTGTGTGTGAGAGAGAGAGAGAGAGAGAGAGAGAGAGAGAGAGAGAGAGAGAGAGAGAGAGAGAGAGAGAGAGAGAGAGAGATATTGTGTTAGCGAGCGAAAGTAGTTAGTGTAAACGATCGTTTGTGGTGAGGAAGACTGTTGGTATAAATGAGATTGTTTGTTTACATTTTTAGTAAGGTTACGACAGTGGTGAATGTTTCGGAGCGAATGCTTTTTTATTTGACTGCAGCATAAGGCAGTTGTGTGAGAGCTGGATTACATTTATATTTTTCTGACCAGCGTGGAAGTGGTTTTTGATTTTCAAAGTAAGTACAGTTTTGTTTATCTTTGCTTGTCGTGATTGTGAATGATAGGAACAATTTATTTATCTTTGATTATAGTGCGATAGTTCAGTTAGCTAGAAGTGTTCGTAGTGTTTTTCTTTTTTATTTTGGCAGGCTGCGATTCCTCCTTTGGAGTGACCGAATTTAGAAAGTGGATTTATTGTTGATGACCTGGCCTGTATTAAGATTTTGTTTGTACTGCTCATTTGACTGCTCAACTGTTGACGACCTGGCCTGTGTATTTGGAT
>NC_090728.1:142593577-142596077 GCF_036898095.1 Palaemon carinicauda
TATATATATATATATATATATATATATATATATATATATATATATATATATATAACTTATGACTGCACGCACACGTGTTTAGATATCCTGTCAACCATAGGACTTTGAATAATGTGTGCACCTCTAAAACCCCGTAAATATTTGATTGATCTTTGCTTTAACCATTTATAAAGTCTGTGATAGATTTTTTTCTTTATTTGGAACTTTCCCACTTAATAGTAAACTTTTGTAAATGAATTTTATAGTAAAGATCAGATATTTTAAATTAGTTTCGTTGGTTAAACCTGATCACTATAGTTTGTTGTGAAGGAAGAAATCTGCTTTATATACTGTATATAATTCATTATTTATATCTTGGGTCTCTAATCAGTTTTTACTGGCATTTTAACTTTATCTTTGATATTTTTGGGAAAAATGAAAGATTCAAATTATTCTTTATGTTCGTAGCTTAAAGTAAATACACTATTGTTCTAATTTGATTATGCTGATGTAAATGGTTCGATTCCGTTTATGAACACAAATTTGATTTTGTTGATGGAAAAAAAAAAAAGTTCTTAGTCTGTGAAAGAAATGTTTAGCGTCGTGGACGATTTACCGCTAATTGTCATGCGAGGCAAATTTTGAACATCCTCTCTCAAATGGTGCTCAGTGCCTGTGACATCTGTCAAGCCACGTATACCAATATAACCTTCTCTATTTCAAGAGTCAGATCATTGTATACCCTTTAGGGGTACAACCTGGTCCATTCTCTATTCTATTCATCATCTTCATCAGTTATTTTATATTTTTACGAGTTTTTAGTTGTTGTTTGAGATGACTACTATATACGGTTTGTTTTTATTCCAGAGGACATAAAGTTCTTAACTTTTTACGACAGATATTATTTTTATATCATATTTATATTCATATTCATATATTTATATCATATCTATATTACACATATTACATTAGGTTATATATTTTTTTTATCACCATCATCATTATTATTAGAGAGAAAATTGGGTATGCGAAAGTGATTTTTATTTTTCTTTAAACAAAACGACTCGCATTTGTTATGATCACACAATCTCCATGAAGATATTTCACTTCATTTTAGCCCTTTAGAGAAAATGATTTTCGTCATAATGATGCCAAATACTTTCCATCGTAAAAACATGCCTGAATTCGGGTTTTCGTTAACATGCACAAAATATTCATAAACTAGAAAAACACAGGGTGCAGACCTCCGCCACAGCAACTTATTTTTCGAAACCAGCGTGCCTATCCAAAAATCAATTAATCATTTCCAGCTCTTTACAAAATAGTCTAAAATCCATGCAAGTTTCATTACGATAAAAGTTCTAGCTAGGAAGTTCTTCACCAAAAAAAAAAAAAAAAAAAAAAAAAAAAAAAAAAAAAAAAAAAAAAAAAAAAAAAAAACACAAACATACAAACAGCGGGTGAAACATAACATCCTTCCAACTTCGTTGGCGGAGGTAAAGACTTGTATTTAGCTCTTAGTTCAGGATTCAACGGATTCTTGCAGTCTATCTCACCATTATTAACTTGAATTTACAATGTCAAGTGTAATGGACAATTTATAAATTCCATAACCAAAACCTCAAATAATGACACACCTGTGCCCTCTTCCGACTGTCTGAGCAATGGAGTGCCCTTTAGGTTAGTGGAAAATGGCTTCATACTATCAGACTTTTTCCTTCAGAACTGACCGCTCAGAAAGAGAGCTTTATAAAACTTTTATCTCCCAAAAGTTTTCTTTAAAATGTTTAGGTCTTCAAAATGAAAGATTGTTCACTAGGGACGTTTTCTTCAGCATTGGGATCTATTATTTTGGAATAAATAGCATTCCTGTTTGATTGATTGATTGGTTTCAAGTGTCCTGGCATCCTGACATCAAAGGTCATGATTCTTGAAGATACTTATTTCGAATTTGATGAATAGGAGTTAGCAATAACAATATATTTCATATTTATTTGCGTAACGGTAATTGCTAAAGTGATACACTATTTACTAAGCTTTTTTTCTTCAGCAACGAGGATCTTTTTATTTTGGAACAAATAGTATGTTTGAAGATGCTCTTTTTTAATTTGATGAACGGGATTTAAGAAAAAAAAAACAATTTTAGTGCGTAACCGTGATTACAGTGTTATTCTGTATTACCTAGGCCCTAAGAGCTTCAAGATTGTTTTAGAATGCATATATGTTCACAAATGCATGTTAGCATAATTATGAGTCATGATGAATGTTAGAAATTTTGTAGCTGCCAGTAATTTCCTAAAAGTCTAGCTAGCTAAGAATTTTTTTTTCAATAACTTTAGATAATTTAGGATCTTTAGGTAACAATACTTTTCTTTTTATAAAATATTTAGCAGTGAATTGAAAAATGAGATATATAAAACGACACACATGCCTAAAATTGATTAATTACGAATTTTCAGTTACATCAGCTAGCCAGCTATTTTGTCAAAGTCGTCAGTGCTAACCAACCTAAAGACAATTA
>NC_090728.1:142608577-142611290 GCF_036898095.1 Palaemon carinicauda
CTATACATATACTACCCTGAAGGCAATTTTATTTCATATAATACGAAATGGTCTATATTGACAAGTAAATGGCTATTTAATCTTGCGTATTATCAAAAATGGGACAGCATACGGTAGAAATTAAATAAATTTTGCCTTTAGTCAATTTTTCCCTGATTCAGCTTCTGAAAATTAATATTTATTCGGTAAACAGAATATCCTATGTACTGGTTACGTAAAGAATTTAATATTGCTGCATTTTACGCGGTAATTTCGGGAAATGACTAAACATTTAAAAAAGAAATCTGATCTGAAAGAGAATGAAGTGAAAAGTCCTTGTCCAATAACGAATGGAATTTAAAAAGACAAAAGAAAGGTATGCAATAGGCAGATGATTCTCCCCTAAAAGGCAATACTATAACGTCAGCAACACATCCATCGACATTTTGTACTGAAATGTATCGGTACTTGCTACCATTGCTCACATATTATTCTATTGCCGACTAATTCACCAAACGAATGTTACTGGCGAAGCAGCACTCTCTACTATTCTCTTTTACCAATATGTATTCTCTAAATTTTAAGTGTCAATATGACTAACAGCAACAACCTATGATAGAATAAATCTAAATCTTTTATTGCTTAACAGTAAAATGGAAAGTCAGGATATGCTGCTAATAAATGGAGTAAGGTAAAAAAATATAACAATTTCATTTAATCTTATGGTTTATTTAGTGGAGTTTTTCAATGTTTTCACGCGAGAAAATCAGCAAAAATTTATATTTTTGCTTTATTTTGCCATAAGAGTTGCATTAATGGACCAATTTCCACAATCAATTTAGAATACGGCCTAACACCGTTGAACTTCGAACGGTTTTTGACCACAATCAATACACGTTCCAGAGAGAGAAAAAGGAATGTTTTGAACAAAAATATGTTTCTCCTCCTTTAATTCGCAATATAATGCAGGTCTGGCAGTTTAAATTTGCAAGTCATGGATTTTGCTACAGTTTAAAAATGAAATTAAATTAAAAGCCAGTGAAGAGGAAAGGAAATATGTCGGTTGGTTTCAAGACGAACCTTATTTGTTCTACAAACCTCCAGGACAAAAGTGAACCAAGTTTAAGGGAAGCACTTTTTCATTAAATTCTTTTCCTTTGCGTAAGTCGAGGCAACAAACGCAAAGGCACCTTTTCTCCCAGACTTTCATCAAAGTTAACAAAGTACATCCATCAATCATTACATGGTAATTAGATGTCCCATTAAAAAAGAAAAGAAAAAAAAAGTTTGTTTGCCGTTTCAACTGGCAACTGTTTACTAGTTTTAATTTATTTGTATTTCAATGGGAAAGAAAACAAATTGCTTTATTCAATGAAATTTTTCCCCCTTTGGTTAACGAATCAAGAGTTATTTTTACATTATCAAATAATTTATAATTAAGATGATAGAAGGAAACCAAACAATCTTTAATTAAGATAATAGAAGGAAACTTTTAATGTTTGCTTACGTGTAATCTTGACGACGTTACACTAGTTTTTTTCCTTCTTATCTCCTGTTTATCAACAAACTCTTTATAAAATTTTCTATTGATTCTATTCCAAAATTTGCTGACTTTTCGGTCTTCCATAATATACATTTATTCCTTAAGTAATCTCTGATAGCACTGAATCTTATACAAGCATTTCTTCATATAACATCAGAACGTTTATCACTTGAGCCTCATTGAGTTCTTTATAAAGGACGGGTTTTACTCATTTCCATTAAACCCAATTCATTGAAGATAATCAACTTAAATTCATATCTTTCACGGATCAGCGTAGCTCAAATTTCGTTTGAATAGACTATCACAAGAATGTCAGCCGGTCAAGCCCAACCCATCACTAAGGTACCCAACCAGAGCAGTGACCTACCCAGTAAACAGCTTTAAATTCACAAGCCCGGGCTGGGATACCATGTGAAAGCTAGGCGAACACGCTACCACTGTACTAGCCAGCCAGGAGGCTTCTCATAACTTTACATATTAAAGCCATATATTGGCATCATCAATCGAGGTTGCAAAAATAACAGCTTTTTTAAAGAGATATTATATATAATTTATTCGATAAAGATTTTTCTTCGTTTTATACTTTGGTAAATTCAAAAGTCATCTAGCTATTCACTCAAAATATAATCACAATTATAAAATTGGGAAATACGACTTAGCGCCATGGTGTAACTTTGGGGAAATGCACATCGTTGTACCATGAAAAGTTAAAGAGCTCGGACAATGATGATAATCATCAACGAAAACACGAGGGAAGTAATTAATCAGCAAAAGATCTAATTCTAATCTATCCGTGAATAGTTCAGACAATCTAATCTCTTGGGAACTTGTGTAAATCGTCAAGTACTTACTTCAAGGGCTGCCTATCTGGTCCTGTACAGCAAGAGAACCCTACTCTCTACAGGACCTCAACGGTCGTTTTATGATGTTCATTCGGAAGCATTTAACATTACACAATGCGTACTGTTCGCTTACTGTTTGATCATCACTGTCAAAACACTCGCGGAATAAGAAAGGCTTCAGTTTCTTCTTGAAAGCCTTAATATAAAGTATACATGTTTGCAGCGGAAGGTGTGAGCCTTTAGAAATTGTACACTGAGCCAACTCACCGCTGGTGAACTGAAACAAAGGTATTCAGATGTACATTCTAACATTAGATGTAACTTTAATATGAACTAATTTCTATTGGAA
>NC_090728.1:142611790-142614290 GCF_036898095.1 Palaemon carinicauda
TTCAGTTGTTTTAACTTTTGTTTGCCTAAGCCAAGGTCATGTATAAACACGAAAACACCGCAGTAATAATTTAAGGTAGCATATAAAGTAATATCCCTCCCTGACTTGCTGCTTTGTGCAAAAATAATAGTAAATGTGATGCCTATTACGAATCTTGCTTTATTATCCCTTCATTTACCCCTTTCTTTATGAACGTTCATATAATCTTTCTATTTAACTATCTGGTCCGAGTTGATGTCTGGAAACCGTCCCAGTAACAAGACGGTCAATAATAAGTGACCGGTAAAAAAACACTAAGTGAGAATGAAGAAAGGAACTTAAATTCTCGAACCTTAAACTGAAGAGGTTCGTATCCAGAGATGTTTGCAGTTAAATAAATGGTATTGCCTCAAATGGTAATTTTATAACATTGAAATGCATTGCATTATTATATAATTGCAATAGAAATGAAATCCTCTTCATTTTTTATCACTCCATCTCTTTTGTTGATATTTCCATTTTCCGCCTTTAAAGCAAATATCTGTTGGTGCCCTGTCCTCAATAATTATGGAGATTTCACAAAATTAGAGATGTTTCATTCTATGATGAAAGGAGGTTGATTTGATGCTCAAAATGTCGTAAGCCTTAATTTCTATACTGTAGACCTTTTTTTTCAGCTATTCAACGGTCCCTCTGACGGCCTATTGGTTTTGCAATTCATGCATTTTTCGATCGAAAGAGAGCTTTCCTCTCAAGACTGCTTTCACTCTACTTATTCTCCTTTATGTCCATTTTGGTTATCTATTTAAATATTCATTTTGCTAAGAATGGCATGAATTTTAGAGAACGATCCAAGTATCGTTTTGCAAACAAATTAACCAGCAATAAAAGTGTATTCATGTACGTGCATACAATCTTAAACATCAATTTAGATACAAAAGAAAGGTTTTAGTTGAAGGTGATGCAAAAGTTGAAAGAAGTTAATGATTTCAGGGTTTAAGAAACACAAGTGTCTGTTCATATGTATGCCGTCCTAGTGGATTTATTCCTCGTCTTATTTTCACTGACATTATTATTTGAATTCATTCATCGCTGGATAATACCAGGATCAAAGTTCCGTTGATTAAACACAATCTCTGAACAACTTGCTCAAAACATTATCATAAAAAAATTCTGGAATCATATGAATACATACACATGTGAAAGACAGAGACACAGACAGTCTTAATTTATGTTCAACCAAACTGAGCGTTGAATTGCTAAACTTATGAAATCGACGGTTCAGACACCCTAATAATTCTCACGAGGATAATAATATTAATAATAATAATAATAATAATAATAATAATAATAATAATAATAAAAAAAATAATAATAATGATGATGGTGATGATGATGATGATAATAATGATAATAGTAATAATAATAATAATTATAATGATAATGATAATAATATAGTAATATAATATAATATAATAATATAGTAATATAGTAATGTAATATAATAATATAATAATATAGTAATATAGTAATACAATATAATATAATAATTTAATATTATAATAATATAATATAAAAATATAGTAATACAGTAATACGATAATACATTAATACAATGATAATAATGATAATAATGCTAATAATAAAATAGTAAAATAATAAAAAATAAAAAATAAAAAAATAAGAAAATAGAAAATGAGAAAAATAAAAAAATTGAAAAAATTGAAAAAATTAAACATTAAAAAAATTAGAAATTAAAAAATAATAATTATAATACAATAATAATAATAATAATAATAATAATAATAATAATAATAATAATAATAATAATAATAATTTAATAGTAATAATAATAATGATGATATAATATTAATAATGATAATATAATAACAATAATAATAATATAATAAAAATTATAATATAATAATAATAATAATGATTATTATTATTATTATTATTATTATTATTATTATTATTATTATTGTTGTTGTTGTTGTTGTTGTTGTTATTGCAATTTTAATAATTTGGATAATGATGATAATTTTAATCATTTTAATAATAATTTTAATCATTTTAATAATAATTTCAATAATTTTGTTCTTAATCATTTTAAAATCATCATCATCATCATCATCATCATCATCATCAAGGTGAAATGTAAGAACAGGGTGACACAAGGCATTTGATAAAGATAGCACTTTGGTAGAGGGTTACAAAGTGAGAGCCTATGGACGCTTATCTTGCACAGATGAACAATCTTTCCTTTTTCCTATATTTCCATAGAGATTTGAGTTGTTTAATGTGCTCTAGAGGTGTTTTTTTTTTTTTCTTATTTACCGCACTTCCCATATTAAGACTTTCTCGATATACTTTTGTATTATTTAGGATATTTTAATTTAATATTTAGTCATTTCTTATTTCCTTAACGTTTTGACTGATATATACATAGATTTATTTACATAAATATGAACCTATATACTGAACGGACCAGATTCCAGTAGTTTGTTAGTAATCTCCTCAT
>NC_090728.1:142624290-142626790 GCF_036898095.1 Palaemon carinicauda
CCCTGCCCAAGTTCAATAGGAAACTATTTATTTTTAAAGTTCTAAGACTATCATTAATCACTTTCAATGGGCCTCGGCTTCAACAAATAAAAACAAAGATTTTCTTTTTTATAAAATTTATTTAAGTGGTTACAATGTACGATCACGTTAAGAAATAAATTACTATGCTTTCTAGAATATTTTGAATGACAAATGTACACAAATATTTATACATATACAAATGCATCAATGTTTAATTATCCATATATAGATATTTGCTTCTACATTTTAAATTATGTAACCCACATGAAATTATATATCTATGAATAGTAATTCATATGATATTATACATCTGAAAATAGTATTCGATATAAAATATTTACAAATAATGAGTTTTCTGCTTGCATGCACTTTAGAGTGAGGAAATTAAGCATCCCAGATATCTTCTTCTTTAAGGTTCTCCGGATATAAACTACAAACAGAAGAAGAATTCAATTAATAAAAACTACTTCGAAATTGACAAAAACAAAGGTAATTGTCTTTAGGTTGGTTAGCACTGACGACTTTGACAAAATAGCTGGCTGGCTGATATAACTGAAAATTCGTAATTAATCAATTTTAGGCATAGGCGTCGTTTTATATATCCTATTTTTCAATTAATTGCTTAATATTTTATAAAAAGAAAAGTATTGTTACCTAAAGATCCTAAATTATATAAAGGTATTGAAAAATAATTTCTTAGCTAGCTAGACTTTTAGGAAATGGCAGCTATAGGAAAGGTTTTATTTCAGTTTTCTAATTGTGAAGAGATCATTTTAAAAACTTTTTTTTTTCATACAAAACTTTTAACATTCATTATGACTTATAATTATGCTAACATGCATTTGTGAACGTATATGCATTATAAAGCAATCTTGAAGCTCTTAGGGCCTAGGTAATACAGAATAACATTGTAATTACGGTTACCCACTAATTTTTTAATTTTTTTCTTAAATCCTGTTCATCAAATTAAAAATTAGCATCTTCAAACATACTATTTGTTCCAAAATTAAAAGATCCTCGTTGCTGAAGAAAAGAAGCTTAGTAAATAGTGTATCACTTTAGCAATTACCGTTACGCAAATAAATATAAAATATATTGTTATTGCTAACTCCTATTCATCAAATTCGAAAATAAGCATCTTCAAGAATCATAACCTTTGATGTCAGGATGCCAGGACACTTGAAACCAATCAATCAATCAAACAGGAATGCTATTTATTCCAAAATAAGATCCCAATGCTGAAGAAAACGTCCCTAGTGAACAACCTTTCGTCTTGAAGACCTAAACGTTTTAGAGAAAAACTTTTGGGAGATAAAAGTTTTATAAAGCTTTCTTTGTGAGCGGTCACTTCTGAAGCCATTTTCCACTTAACCTAAATGACACTCCATTGCTCATACAGTCGGAAGCGAGCGCAGTTGTGTCATTATTTGAGGTTTTGGTTATGGAATTCATAAATTGTCCATTACACTTTGCATTGTGAATTTAAGTTAATAATGGTGAGATAGACTACAAGAATCCGTTGAATCCTGAACTAAGAGCTAAATACACATCTTTACCTCCGCCAACGAAGTTGGAAGTATGTTATGTTTCACCCCCTGTTTGTATGTTTGTTTGTGTGTGTGTGTGTGTTTCTTTGTGAAAAAACTTCCTAGCCAAACCTTTTATCGTAATGGCACTTGCAGGGATTTTAGACTATTTTGTAAAGAGCTTGAAATTATTAATTGATTCTGGGAGAGGCACGCTGGTTTTGAAAAATAAGTTGCCGTGGCGGAGGTCTGCACTCTGTGTTTTTTCTAGTTTATGAATATTTTGTACATGTTAACGAAAACCCGAATTCAGTCATGTTTTTACGATGGAAAGTTTTTGGCATCATAATGACGAAAATAATTTTCTCTAAAGGGCTAAAATGAAGTGAAATATCTTCATGGAGATTGTGTGATCATAACAAATGCGAGTTCTTTTGTTGAAAGGAAATTAAAAATCACTTTCGCATACCTAATTTTTTCTCTAATGATAATGATGATGATGATAAAAAAATATATATAACCTAATGTAATATATTTAGTATAGATATGATATAAATATATGAATATGATATGAATATAAATATGATATAAAAATAATATCTGTCGTAAAAAGTGAAGTTTATGTCCTCTGGAATAAAAACAGACCGTATATAGTAGTCATCTCAACAACAACTAAAAACTCGTAAAATATAAAATAACTGATGAAGATGATGAATAGAATAGAGAATGGACCAGGTTGTACACCCAAAGGGTATACAGTGATCTGACTCTTGATATAGAGAAGGTTATATTGGTATACGTGGCTTGGCAGATGTCACAGGTACTGAGCACCATTTGAGAGAGGATGTTCAAAATTTGCCTCGCATAACAATTAGCGGTAAATCGTCCACGACGCTAAACATTTCTTTCACAGACTAAGAACTATACATTTTTTTTTCATCAACAAAATCAAA
>NC_090728.1:142636790-142649290 GCF_036898095.1 Palaemon carinicauda
AGGACATGTAGACTTGAGATAGACTTTTGTTGTAAAAGTTAAGACTATTTAATATTTATTTGGGATGGTTCGAAGACGCAGATGAATGTTTTATTATTATTATTATTATTATTATTATTATTGATGCAAATAATGTTGTTGTTGTTGTTGATGCTATTGTTGTTTTTGTCGCTGTTCATGTTGTTGTTGTTGTGTTTAACTATTAAAATTAAAATATTTAAATAACAGTTTAAGAACAGTAACAACATTAAAAGAGATCTTCCATATATAAACTAAGAAAAGAGACTTATATCAGTGCAGCGTAAAAACATTCGCTGCCAGTTTGAGCTTTTGAAATTGCACTAATACAACGACCTGCTTAGGAAGATCGTTCCACATGAAGTATTTACAAAAGGAAAAAACAAAAAGTTCGAGAATGCTGTGTGGAATGGCTGATGTCATGAATGATCTGGTGTTTGTGGGTAATAGTAAAAATAATCACAGGTTTTGAAAGTTGTGAATGGTGATTGTGTGAAACTATGAGAATGAACCGGCACTTGATGATGGAGCAATAGAGGCTGATGTGTTTATTTAACCCTGGATAGGTACGCTCCTCGGACACCCCTTTAAGGGTATACTCGGACGCGAACGACCCCGACGCCAAAAAAAATTCTTGAAAAATCAGTTTTTGCAGTAACCTCCTTTTTTCTTTTTGCCAAAAAAAACTTCAATGAATGCTTAAAACAACTGTAAAGATAAATACTACTCATCTGTAGAAAAACTATTTATTATAAATATTTTAAAAAATTAAGTAGAAAAAAAAGACCTGACATAAAAATTCATAAAAAAAAAGTTTATACATATATACACAAATCCTTTTAGGAATTGATTCTTGAATGTTAAGGACACATCTTGATGTATTTTGGATGAAGTCAGACCCATGGAGATGAAGATCTGAAATGAGAAAAAAAGAGTAACTTTTTTTGGCCAAAAAAAATTTGTCCAAATTTCATGAATTTTTTTGGGTACCCAAATGAAATAGGAAGTTGCTAATTTTTTTAGGGAATAAACATATGTTATCCTAAAATAGAAATATGTAAAAAAATCTTCATTATTTTGTAAATTACATTTATATCAGGGGCCATATCTAAAGGTAATTTTTGAGTACTTAGAAATTTCGTAAAAAAAATACATATATTTAATATATAATATGATATTTATGCAGGTAAAAATATACCAAAATATCACAAATTCTATAGGGAACAAGAATATATATAGATAGGGCAGCTTACGCTTCGGATATGTCCACAAAATGGCCGCCAACCACACTGACTCAGACTCCCTAATCTGCCACTTGAAATGTAGGAAGGGTATGTCAATTTCAAGGTGTTATTTCCTAATCTAATTATTATTGGATATGCATAAAAATTGTATGGTGGGTTGCTGGATAATTGTCGATTATTTTACGACTATAAAATTTAAATTCTGACCCAAAAAAATTTTTTTGAAGGGAAATAAAATCGAAAAAAAAAAATGTAAAACAATATAATATTTTAGCTAAAAAAATTTGATGATATTCAATCAAAAAAAAGTAAACAAAATTTTCCGACAAATAAACATCTAGAGGAATCATTACTCTGTGATAGTTCCTTAGTACGTAGTAATTTTGAAAGAATTGGGAAAAAACGAAAAAATGGCAATCACCGGAAAATCGAACACATACCTATATATACGCCATATCTGGCTAAAAAAAAGATAGGCATGGGTAGCCAGATCATCTAGAAACACTTTCCAACACTATAAAAATATAAGTTTTGCGACACTACTTGCCAATTCCTTACGGTAACATGACTAAGCGAAAAAATGCAAAACAAATAAAAAGGGGCACTCGCGGAAAAATGGCTGACATTCTAATATACGGCATTTCAGAAAAAGAAAATTCAGCCACGTGCTAGGCAAACCATCAAGGCACATTTTCCGACAAATAAACATCTAAATAAATCATTACTCTGTGATAGTTCCTTAGTACGTAGTAATTTTAAAAGAAATGGGAAAAAACGAAAAAATGGCAATCACAGGAAAATCGAACACAAACCTATATATACGCCATATCTGGCTAAAAAAAAAAAGATAGGCATGGGTAGCCAGATCATCTAGAAACACTTTCCAACACTATAAAATTATAAGTTTTGCGACACTACTTGCCAATTCCTTACGGTAACATGACTAAGCAAAAAAAAATGCAAAACAAATAAAAAGGGGCACTCGTGGAAAAATGGCCATTCTAATATACGGCATTTCAGAAAAAAAAATTTCAGCCACGTGCTAGGCAAACCATCAAGGCACATTTTCCGACAAATAAACATATAAATGAATCATTACTCTGTGATAGTTCCTTAGTACGTAGTAATTTTGAAAGAAATGGGAAAAAACGAAAAAATGGCAATCACAGGAAAATCGAACACATACTTATATATACGCCATATCTGGCTAAAAAAAAAATAGGCATGGGTAGCCAGATCATCTAGAAACACTTTCCAACACTATAAAAATATAAGTTTTGCGACACTACTTGCCAATTCCTTACGGTAACATGACTAAGCAAAAAAATGCAAAACAAATAAAAAGGGCCACTCGCGGAAAAACGCCCAACATTCTAATATAGGGCATCTCGGATAAAAAAAAAAACCTGCACGTGTTAGCCCAACCATCAAGGCACACTTTCTAACACATAAACATGAAAAAAAAATCAATAATATACGGCAATTCCTTACTACGTAGTAAATTTTTACAAATATTGAAAAAAAACAGAAATTGGCAACCGCAGTTAAATACCCAATATACCAATAACTACGTCGTATCTGACAAAAACAAAATCACGCATGGGTAGCCAGATCATCTAGACACACTTTCCAACACTAAAAAAGCAAAAGTTTTACGACACTATTTCGCAATATCTTACGGAAAAATGACTTGGCAAAAAAATGAGAAAAAGTGAAAAAGGGGTACTCGCGGTAAAATGCCCGACATTCTAATATACGGCATCTCAGATAAAAAAAAAAGACATGCACGTGTTAGCCCAACCATCAAGGCACACTTTCTAACACATAAACATGAAAAAAAAAATCAATAATATACGGCAATTCCTTACTACGTAGTAATTTTTACAAATATTGAAAAAAAACAGAAATTGGTAACCGCAGTTAAATACCCAATATACCAATAACTACGTCGTATCTGACAAAAACAAAGTCATGCATGGGTAGCCAGATCATCTAGACACACTTTCCAACACTAAACAAGCAAAAGTTTTACGACACTATTTGGCAATATCTTACGGAAAAATGACTTGGCAAAAAAATGAAAAAAAAATGAAAAAGGGGCACTCGCGGTAAAATGGTCCTCGTGGTAATGAACGACATTTTAACTAAAAAAAAAAATCATGCACATGGTAGCCAAACAATCCACCAAGACTTTCCACAACTGATAACCTATACAAGTTGCACCATTCTACGACAATTTCATAATACGTAATAACTTTGATAATTATGCAAACTACCTTAGAAGGGTAAACTCGGTCGCGCTCGACCCCGACGCGTCTCAGAAATCGGGGAAGGAGTACAGCTACAGCAATGCACATCTGGACACTACTAGAGCGTGTAGGGGAGACACCTCCTGCAGGTCGATCACCCACAAATTCAGTCACGGGGGTGAGTCACGTGAGAAAAACCTGTTTTTTTTTTTTGACGCTCGGGGTCGCGAACGACCCATCGTACCTATCCAGGGGGAGTTGGAACTTCCAATTAAAGACGATGCTTTTGAGAGTAAATGTTACTGAATATGACAAGAGAAGAGATTTAACCTGAGGGAGTTAAAGGTGGATCATATAATGGGATCATGAATCCAGTTCAGCTTAATGAAGGTAAAGCCAGATGTTGAAATTTCTAAGATGAACTGTTTGTGGAATATATGTGGAGTAAGAAATCGTGAAAAGACTTTTATATAAATCGATACTTGAAAAGTTACAACGCTAGTTGAAATAGGTAATATTGCGTTCTGTGGTTATTTGATTATTTGGAGAGACCGGGAAACGATAGTATGGTAAAAATAAAAAAATAGAAAATTTTGAATCGGTGTTGTTGGTGGAAGAACTAAAGATGGAATGGAATGGAACGGCTTTATTATTGTAGAAAGTAGCTATTAGGGAATAGGCTGAGCATTCGATTGGGAAAGGTGAGCTAGCTATTATTGGCCTCCTGACCTTACTGTGTAGTAAATAAGGCGGCTGTTTTATTTTTTTTTCTTCTAAGATTTAGTAAAAGGTGTTTATCCTCGATTCAGCAGTTAGAATTTTTTCTGAATGTCTCCAGGAGAAACTCTTGCTTCAAAAATAGATATTGATCACCTATATTTATTTAATTTATACAATTTACTATGTTTAACATGTTGCTAAATCCTTATTGTACTAAGCTAACCTTAAGACCATTGTAAGAAAAATGTACCGTTAGATGAATAGAATTGAATAAACCACAATTTACTAATACTTAACTTTCCAAACTATTCCCTACCATGGTTAGTAGCCTAACTGTCCTCATTCTTTCACCCATTTTCTCTATCAACTGAAAAAAATGTTTCTTTACGTGCTTTTGTCAAACTAATTTCAGTTTCACTTTATAAAATATTTATGATCCAATCCATCTTATTGATGGAACTTCGCAAGTTGTGTAAGTTGATATTGAGGATATAATATAGCCTACATGCTATATATGAAAGTGAACTACAAATAATTATCTTGCGGTAAGAAACTTTAATAACAGATATAAAACATTTCAAAATGAAATTACATAAAATGATAATTTTCTTACCTAGACATAGTTTGTTGACAAACTCGGATCAATCTTAATAAAGTCAATATCGGAGACATGTCTTCCCAACATCTGGAGTCGTGATTTCATTTCAAAGGGTTTCATGCAAACACATATTTATGAGGGAACGCAAAGTCTGCAAACACGCGAATTCTCACAAATCTTTTACTTCACAATTTCATCGCAAAAGATATATATATTAAATCAAATCGGTTATAGACTGTCAGAATTGACTCTCTTGCAACGAGCTTGGTATTGGGGTTTGTCGAACCCCATTTATTTCTCAACACTTTAAAAATTGCATAAACAAACGTGATATACCTGGCAACATTTATTCTCTGATTTTTACCTTTTTAAAAACTGACATATTGACGTAACAGTGATATTACATTCACCAACCCGTAAAATAATAAAGGTAGAATTAATGTCACCTGTATTTTACCGAAAAAAAAAAGGCAAAGAACATTATATTTTTACGGAGAATTCCCGATTAAAATTACGGGTTTTCAACAGCGTATCGTAAAACCCTTTACAATCTTTTTAACGATCTCATATACGAGAACATTCTCGAACCTTGTGGTTTTTGCTGTGAACATACTTTCAAAAAGTTATCTTAGTCGATATTTAGCCAGAAGCTTTTGATTCAAATACTATACGCTTTATGTAGTTACCCATTTAAACTTGTGTGGCTTTATTATTATTATTATTATTATTATTATTATTATTATTATTATCATTATTATTATTATTATTATTATTATTATTATTTGTATTTGTATTTGTATTCTTATTCTTATTCTTATTCTTATTGTTGTTGTTGTTGTTGTTTAAAGATAAGACAGTAAGTTTACTTTTATATTTGGTTATATATACAGTACATGTGTATATAGCATGCATATATATATATATATATATATATATACATATATATATATATATATATATATATATTAGGCAACGAAAACGGTA
This sequence comes from Palaemon carinicauda, assembly GCF_036898095.1. Classification (NCBI taxonomy): domain Eukaryota; kingdom Metazoa; phylum Arthropoda; class Malacostraca; order Decapoda; family Palaemonidae; genus Palaemon; species Palaemon carinicauda. Next base: position 142,642,604 of record NC_090728.1, read on the forward strand.
TTAAGTCCTGGCTATAAAAGATTAGAAGATATGTAATTTATAAGTAAACTGAAAATCTTATGCGAGGCTCAATAAAAACTATATATATATATATATATATATATTGACACGTATATATATTTATATATATATATATATATATATACATATATATATATATATATATATACATATATGTATATATATATATATTTATATATATATATATATATATATATATATTTATATATATACATATGTATACATACATATATATATATATATATATACATATATATATGTATATATATGTATGTATGTATATATATATACATGTTTGTATGTATATATGTATATATATGTATGTTTGTATATATATATATATATATATATATGTTTATGTATATATATATATATATATGTATATATATATATATACAGTAATATATATATATATATATATATATATTTATACATATATATACATATATATATATATATACATATATATATATATATATATATGTATATATATATATATATATATGTATATATACACGTATATATATATATATATATATACATATATATATATATGTATATATACACGTATATATATATATATATATATACATATATATATATGTATATATACACGTATATATATATATATATATATATTTATATATATGTGTGTGTGTGTATACATACATATATATAATGCTAGAATTATTCCTTTTCTCTTTTCCCTACAATTATGGTATAAAAGTAATAAATCATACTTTAGAAGTCACGTTAAAAAGTTGAAATCTTTGCTGGACTCTAATTATCTTTTCATCTCAAGAAATTTTCATGATAAAGTCTAATTTAGCGTATAATTTTCAAGGGTTTTTTTTTAAAGCATCGATTAGGATCCAGGTTAAATAAACTCTGCTCTTAATTATACATTGCAAGATATATTCATATCCCTCAATTGTATCTTGGTACTCTGGAGATTCAGTGCGAGCATGAGAATTTCACTTTCCGTCCCTTTCCTAAATCCTTACCTAAAATATTGTTCACGGGAAATTGACCCAACATCTAAGGCTCTGCACTTGGGAAAATCTCTGCTTTCATTTCCATGTAATATCTGTAATAGAACATCGTAAGAGGTCAATCCCCATTCCCATTGAGAGTGACCCTTGTTAATTCGCCATTTGGAAGGTCCTTTTCACCAGAGATAATAGGCTTGCAGATGGAGGGCCTCTCAGTCCTTCCCGTCGCTAAGGATGCTGCCAGCTAAGCTTACTGGCAAGACAACTTCCTGAAATTTGTTTCTGCCATCATAAATTTCTTCTGTTATTTCTTTCTCGTATTTGTTATCTTGATTTCTTTTTTCGTGAGTGTTTCCATTCCTTTAACGTTGTGGAAATACTTAATGTCTACTTTTGTATTAAATGAATAAGAAATAGATTGTCTAGCTAAAAAAGAAAAAAAAAATGGAAATTGAAACCCTAACACCCACATACCAACCAAGGATTTGTAGGTTGGCCAGGTCACCAGCCACCCGTTGAGATACGACCGCTAGAGAGTTATGGGGTCCTTTGACTGGCCAGACACTACAACGTTGGACCCTTCTCTCTGGTTACGGTTCAGTTTCTCCTCTGTCCTCTTACACCTCACAATACTGAGATTACCAAATAATCCTTCTCAAGAGGTCAACTACTGCACTGTAACTGTTCAATGGTCACTTTCCTCTTGGTAAGGGTAGAAGAGACTATTTAGCTATGGTAAGCCGCTCTTCTAGGAGAGGGCTACTCAAAAATGAAACCATTGTTCTCTAGTCTTATGTAGTGCCATAGCCTCTGTGCCATGGCTTCTTATTGTCTTGGGTTAGTTCTCTTGCTTGAGGGTACACTCGGGGCACACTATTATATCTTATTTCTCTTCCTTTTGTTTTGTTAAAGTTTCTATAGTTTATGTAGGAAATGTTTGTTTTAATGTCGTTACTGTTCTTAAAATATTTTACTTTTCCTTATTTCCTTTGCTCACTGGGCTATTTTCCCTGTTGGAGGCCCTGGGCTTCTAGCATCCTGCTTTTCAAAATAGGGTTGTAGATTAGCAAGTAATAATAATAATAATAATAATAATAATAATAATAATAATAATAATAATGATAATAATAATAATAATTGTGTCCTATGGTTGACAGGATATCTAAACACGTGTGCGTGCAGTCATAAGTTATATATATATATATATATATATATGTATATATATATATATGTGTATATATATATATATATGTGTGTGTGTGTATATATGTGTGTGTGTATATATATGTGTGTGTATATATATGTTGTATATATATATATATATATATATACTATATATATATATTATATATATATATATATGAATATATGTATATATTTATATATGTATATATGTATATATGCATATGTATATATATATATATATATATATATATATATTTCCATTTTCTAACATCCATTAACACACAAAAGCGAACTCAAAGCAAGGTCCCATATAGCCTTATTTATTCTTTTTTGTTAGAAAAAAAAGGTGACTCTATTGTGTGTGCATCAACTACATATCCCTCAACAATTTTCCAGTGATTCCGAAGGGATCCATTTAAATATCTATCCAACATATCTTCCTAGTCCTCTTAAACTGGAATATTAATAAACAAACTAACCCCATCCAGAATGTTGTTTTAACGCTGTCGACGAATATTATAGGATTCAAAAGGATATTCTGTTGGTGTAGGGGCTTGAAATGTTGGGGTTTGTTAATCAGTGTGTATTACAAGGTTTATGGATTTTGACTCTCTTAATGATATCCAGATCTGTAGTCGCTAAACACCTTAGGCAACTGATATCTTTCTGCAACCATTTGACTGTAACTACTCTGTGGCTTGACCGCTCTTCAGTGTCGGTGTTACTCTTCTCTCCCGAAATCCCGTGTGTAGTGCAGAATATCAGTATCATTTTCATGTCCCCCACTCTCCAAAATGACATAAAACTTCAGATTTATTTGCCCTTACTGAGGATGATGCTTCCTTTATCTCATTGTTCCATGACAGTTTTCCTAAGGGGTTTACGAGATTTTGCTAGAGAATGTACTGCAATGCCTTACGCCTCTCAGATAATTTGTCAATAACATTGTTAGCAAAGCCTTCCCTTCGCCCGTAAAGGTTTAAAGGCCACTCATGAGTGTCAGAGGCAAAGGACAGTGATATTGCCCTATCGAGCAGGGCAATGTCCTTGAGACTACCCCATATATACATATGATCAGGGCCCAAGCCCCTTCTCCACCCAAGGTAGGAACAAGGAGGCCAGGTAATGGCTGCTGAAGATTCAGCAGATAGAGCTATAGGCTCCTCCAAGCCCCCCAATCCTTAGCTCACAAGGATGGTGAGGTTGCAGCGACCAAAGGAACTAACGAGTTTGAGCGGGACTCTAACCTCAGTCTGGCGTTCACCATTCAGGGACATTACCGCATGGGCCACCACAACCCTTTCTTTGGTATTTAGAGGCAGCCGATAAGTATTTCAGTTTCAGTGGTCAAGTATTCTTCAGGTAATAGATGTATGAGTGTATAATTATAGCAGTGTCGTCTGGTCCTCTTTTATAGAGTGATTTCAACAATAAATTAGCATAATTGTCCTGGTATTTGGGGTTATGTGCAAGACTGCCATGGGGAATCATTCATTCATGACATGTTATCTTTCCTAACTCTATTTATTCATGTTTTTCCAAATTCTGTGCGTTTTTAAGATTTCTTTGGTCATATAGTTTTTCTCATTGTAGATGTTATAGTCTTACTTTTTTTTTTTTTTTTTTTTTTTTAAATCTGCGATGGCATAGCTTCTATACTTTCATCCAGGGTGGCCACACCCTTTCACATCTAAAATGTACTTATTGGGTATAACCTACCTAATATATTAATTGTGTGTAATCACAAGACAACACTTTTCCAGTTTTTCCAGTGCCATATTTCTCGATGAAAACTGAGGAAAAATAGGAAATTTCCACATGCTGTTAAATTCGATTTTAATGCCTACTCCTGGTTCACCGATCAACTTCTGCCTATCTTCAGGGCTACGCTAGTTACACAGTAGAACTGCACATTAATATAAAGATTACTCCAGTAAGATTCAAAAGTAGAAAAAAAATGCAAATGAATATTTACTGAGTGTGTCATTCCTAACAGTAACTTACCCGAGTACTGTTCAGCTTCCCAGAGTGGACGGTATATGTACAGAATATGTTAACAAAAGTATGGAATAATACCATCCATGAAATAAATTGAAGTGCAAGGTTGAAAGAAAGAGGACTTTAATAATAACATTGAATAATCGTGGGAAGCCGGAAAAAATTGAAATTATTAACTTTTCTTCATATGATTATATTTGTGCTTAGAGGGACATTTTTTAAGAAAAGAAAACAAAGAATGTGATAACCATTTTGGCCCTCTCATGCTATTCAACAAAAAGGCTGAAAAAAAAATATGTATATATACAAAATTGTTTTTATGAATTTTCACCTTTGACCAAACATTTGAAATTTATTTTCACACTTAGATGATCAAAAGCTGGGCAATTCAATTAAAATTGCTGAATCTAAAAAGTTTTGTTCGGGGAATTAGGTTTTATTATTTCCTAATAGACTAAAGATGTACATAAATCATAGGTTCAGTACTTATTCAGTACCATTCTGTAAACATAAATGACTCTTCAAAAATATTACTCTCTCTCTCTCTCTCTCTCTCTCTCTCTCTCTCTCTCTCTCTAATATATATATATATATATATATATTGTGTGTGTGTGTTTGTGTGTGTATTTACACATTTATATATGTATATATATTATATGTATGTATATATACGTTATGTATATATGTATGTACTTACATATTTATATATATACATATATGTATGGATACGTTATGTATAAATATGTATATATACGTTATGTATATATATACATATGTATATACTGTTATATATATATATATACATATATATATATATATATATATATATATGTCTGATTGTATACATATACGTTTGCATACATGTAATATATAATGTGTTTGTATTTCATGCCTTCTAAATTTCTGAATTGTTAGAGAGAGAGAGAGAGAGGAGAGAGAGAGAGAGAGAGAGAGCGAGAGAGAGAGAGAGAGGGAGGTTTAATAAAATGTTTCGTTGCAAATGAGTTTCTTCTCCTGAACGTCCTAACGAGCTTAGGACTAAAGAAATAGAATTTGAGGATGGAATATTAACAACAGATACAAAGATACGTGTATTTGAACGTCGTAGTGAACACCTATGAGATGTGCTCATGCGTGTTATTTCATTATTTACATTAATGGACGCTTTCCCTCTAAACCGTAAAGGGGCTTTCAAATGGTCTGGATATTAATTTCGCTTAATTGTGTCTATCAATATGCACAGAAAATACTTCAAATTCGTCAAAGAACTTTTTAAAACAACAAATACAAGGGAACAATGGTAAACAAGAGACGGTTAAAAATGGGTAACGAATAAAAACGATAATTGAAATCCTTTTGTCTTACTTCACCAATAAATTATTTGGCGATTCTGAATATACGAACAACACCTTTCGAAGTCTTTTGTCTAATATTCCTTTCTAAAATGGTCACAAACTTAATATGAGGCTCAGCCTTGTTGTCTTCCGAGAGAAAAAAAGAAGTTATTGGTTTCTGGTGTTTCATTGTTTTGTTAACAGAAGGAGAAGGTGTTTTATTCTAAAATTCTAATATTATATAGATTAAAAATACGTCCTTAAAAATAAATACTAAACATGAAGCATTAAATTTTCGCAAAGAGAATTAATTGAAATGTCATTGAGCCCTCTTAAACTTATTCATTAGCATTTTATTTCACTTTACCTTCGTCAACGAAGTTGAAAGGAGGTTACGTTCTACCACCAGTTTGTGTGTGTGTGTGTGGTCGTTTGTGAACAGCTTCCTGGCCACAATTTTAATCGTAGAGTTATGAAACATGCAGGGATTTACTGATATGTAATTAGCTTGGAATTATTAAATTTTGGAAGGTCGAGGTCAAAGGTCAAGATCATGGTCAAGCAAAATTTCTAATCCACGTAAATCAGCCATAAGTTTGCACATCGTGGTCACAGACTTCAAACTTAGTTCATATTTGTATTCATAAAAATCCACGCTAATTAATGCATGTCAAGGTCAAAGGTCAAGGTCAAAGGCGAACAGAAGGTCGAGAAATATGCTGCCTCGGCGGAGGTCTGTGCTCTACTGAGTGCCCCCTTAGTTAGCCATGGTTTGCTAGCGAGGCTTTATTTATGGGTATTGGTTAATTAGATATTTTCTGCAGCTAAACCGCAATTTTAGCTTTAAAAACATGGACTCCTTTTCCTTCTTCGGCGTTTTAATGTGTATCCCTTCAAGGCGGAGAGAAAAATATAAGGCATTAAAGTTTTTTTTTTCCAAGTTTAGATTTTCATTATATTTCTTTCAATAGATCTAACTCCGTCAAAATGAATAATTCACAACAATTATTATTATTTAGAATCCATTGATACCAGGCGCTAATGTCTAAATTTTATCATTTTAGTTGTCAGATATACGGAACAAAACAAAACGCCTGACGCATTCACAAATAGTAAAACATACATTGACAAATATAGAGCTTTTTGAAAGAAATGAG
>NC_090728.1:142651790-142661790 GCF_036898095.1 Palaemon carinicauda
CATAAAGTATTAGTTTCGCTACAATTAAATATACCCATAGTTATTATTATTATTATTATTATTATTATTATTATTATTATTATTATTATTATTATTATTACTTGCTAAGCTACATCCCTAGTTGGAAAAGCAGGATGCTACAAGGCCATGAGCTATAACAGGGAAAATAGCCCAGTGGGGAAAAGAAACAAGGAAAAATGAAATATTTTAAGAACTGTGATAACATTAAAATGAACCTTTCCTATATAAGCTATAACAACTTTTAACAAGAGGAATAGAAATCCTTAGTACTGAGGCTATGGCATTACCCAAGACTGGTTTGATTTTGGAGTGCCCTTCTCCAAGAAGAGCTGCTTACCCTAGCAAAAGTCTCTCTGAACAATTACAGAGCAGTAGTTAACTCCTTGGGTGAAGAACAATTTTTTGGTAATCTAAGTGTTGTCAGGTGTATGAGGACAGAGGAGAATCTGTAAAGAATAGGCCAGACTATTCGGTGTGTGTGTAGGCAAAGGGAAAGTGAGCCGTAAGAAGTGAGAAGGATCCATAGTAGGTATTGTCTGGCCTGTCAAACTATACAGCGGTAGTATTTCAACGGATGGCTGGTGCCGTGGCCAACCTACTACTTACCACGTTTTTAGCAAATGTGTCTTGAGAAACTTTTGGAACAGGATTACCAAAACAATCAACTTGAACAATTACTCCGTCGTGTCATCAGTGGAATTGTGTTCTCGTCTTTATCCTGAGAGATGATGGCGTTGATGTCTGTCATCACGAATTTCATTTCAGGACGGAAATGAGAAACATATTTCCGCTGAATTAGTCTTCCTTTCAAGACTCAGTTATGAAGTGTCGGCAAATGTAGGTGAAATGTGGTGACAAATTATATTAGTTTTTTATGCATTAATGTTTCTTGGCTATGTTCTTTGGTGTAATTGGGTTTATGCTTTAACAATCTTACGAGCGGTTATTTTTACTAGACGTTCAAATAGAAAGATTTAAAGTTAATTGTAAAATTGCTACCCAGGAAATATCTGGAAACCTTCCAAATGGCATGGAAAGCGAACAAAAAATGTGTCATATGCCGAATATAATTTAATAATAGGATCAGTACAGAACAGCTAAACGTCATTACATATTTTTGAAATGAGAAAAAAAAATGGGAAATTCCTAAGAAAAAAAGAGGAGAAACCATTCATGCAATATAGCTACAAAAATCCACTTCTCGACTCCTAGTAGATGCGTGTTTGGTTTTTGTAAAAGTCGAAGTGATGAGCAAACTAATGGACGTAGCCCGGACATTAACGAGATAGCAATATTTAAGGATAAAAAGTCCACCTTTTAATGGAATCTGCAGTATAGATCAGCCTCTTGAAAAAGGGAGGCTTTTGTATATTAAAGCTTTGATAGAATCACAAATCTGGTGTACAAAGTAAAAAGAATGATCACTGAACCGACAAATATATTGGGCTTCACAGTAATTGATTGATTTAAGTATTCTAAGGGCACTCTCTCTCTCTCTCTCTCTCTCTCTCTCTCTCTCTCTCTCTCTCTCTCTCTCTCTCTCTCTCAGTATGTTACTTGTGCTGTAAAGGATTGTAGTACCCACTTACATTAAACGTTTTTTTAACAATAAAAGGTTTGGATATGGTTATTCATTCTACGAGCTGGCCTTAATTTATTCATGTATATAACATTTTTGTTAGCTTTAAGAGTTAAGTATCAAGGGAGATGCAGCCATGTATAATTCGTATGTCTATTACCTTTAATGGATGTCATATATATATATATATATATATATATATATATATATATATATATATATATATATATATATATATATATATATATATATATATATATATAGTGTGTGTGTGTTTATGTGTGCATGGGTTTTTGTACATATGTGCATATACATGCATATATTTATATATATGTATGCATGTCTATATGTTTATATTTGTATGTATGCATGTATGTATGTATGCGTTTATAGCCGAGATAAAAAGAGGAACCCCATTTGATATGAGCAAAGTGATTACCCAAGTTCAATTAGTGGTGAACATCATCGCAACCATTTCCCTACAAATGCTGATGGAAAAAGCGCACAAACGTTATCAGGTTACCGTATATCTTAAAAATTAAATCCCATCATGTAGGCCTTTATATATGACACTACTTATAGTTTTGATATAAAGAAACAGTAGCATTTAAATATTAATCACATAACATCAGTTTGTTACATAGGCCAAGTTTAGAAGAGTTAGGTTTGTAAATAAACTAGCTGGGATATTTAGAATAACGCCCAGAGTACTTTTGAAAAGATTCGAAAGTATTTGCTAGGGTTAGAGAAAAACATTGAAAGTTGAGAGCATTATTTTCGAATTTAATTAGAGTATTTCTAGCAGCACCACAAATATGCAATATTTTGACTCCTACACACAAAATTTCATTGAATCTCAAAAAAATATGAGCGAAAACGTCTATTCCCACTAAACTGAACGCCTTTTTGTATAAGTAAACAATTACCTGTTTTATATTATCGGATTTTGCTGCTCTGCATGAAAGAAAGTTTGAAAATAAAAAAGGAGAAAAATTTTCCCTTAGAACCAAATCAAGTAGATACTTATTGTGAGACTCATTAGGAATGTCTTATCAGAATGCAATCGTTATCACATGTAAGCGTGTGTTCAAACTTAACAGCAGTTTGGATTAGACAGCTTTAAAAAAATGGTGCTGCATTGATAGAACGAAACGAACATTTGGAAGTATTTTCTGTTCTTCACTGACAATATTTCAGTACCCTTTCTATTTCGTTGAAAAATCGGGAGGAAAAAATATCAAGGGAATCTTTGGACTTGAGAAGGAACTGAGGTTTCAACTTTAAAATTCTGCATCAGTTTAAGATACATAATGCTAGTTTGATTCTCATCTATAGAATTAAAAACTCATAACTAATCGTCCTTGAGCCTTAAACCCAACCCTGGGAAACGGCCATGCGAATCAAAATTGTCAGTCTTTTGTCACGGAAAATTATAAAGAATATATGAGGCAATGCATGCTTCTATTGCAAAATATCTTTTAAATTCCTTTCAGTATTCAATATTATACTTTCTCGTGTTATGAGGGGCCAGCGAATATGACAGAAAAGTACCATGTAAACAGAAATTCAAAATCAGGAAATGACTGCATAACTCTTTCAGATAAATGACATTAGGAATCGGTGCCTATTGAAAGGAAAACTTTACCAAAAGATATTAAATTACAAGAGAAATGTTCAGATTCCATGTGTGCTTGCAGAGAAGCAATTTCCTTAGTCCTTCATCCTACGAAAATTACAAATCTGGGAAAAAAGTTTAGTTTGTTAGAACTGAAAAATATATTGGTTTCAGAAGCTAAATCTACAGTAAATACATTTATTTGTTCTACATTTATCCGCCCTTATATAATAGACCAATGCGACTGGCTTTATATAAATATATATTTATATATTTCTTTCCTGTCATTCTCGGTCTCTCCCCGTCCCTCACGTAAGGGAGATGATGCAGTCATACCCAGGTAAGAGGGTGTACCCAAAGAGGTACACTCGCAAACCCCTGTCTCCCACAAATTGCCAAACTAACTGGTTGTATTTAAGAAAGGAGAAGGGGACGGGAAAGGTTGAATCTGCATGTGCGTGTTTGCATATCTACCCAAATATTTAGACGCCGTTTTTGACGGATCGGGTAAACTAGTATTAAATAATGTCAGTTTTAAGCTGTGGATGATTTAAAGAAATGAGATGCATAATATGTTTAGCTTAAAGGACTATCCTCATCAGTTTTTAAATTCAACAGTGTGAGATGAATAGTTAATTGAATTATAAAGATGAATTCAAAACAAATCAGATAGGACATTACTCTCACAACAACAATTTGGTCACAATGGCTTTCAATAAAAAAAAAAATAAATCGTTATTCTGGTTTATTTACTAAATGGTCTCAAATGGATTTCCCATGCAATGGCAAAGTATTACATACAATTTTTGGATGTTTGATAGTAAATGTTTGAGACAGGTTTCACTATATAGTAACAGAAGCTCATGCTGAAAATTCTTATGACATCAGATAAAGTCAAACTATATCATTAGATCCAACTTTCATTTAAATAGAAAATAGAAATCTCTTTAGACTTATACATAGAAAGTCTTTCTATGAGGATCATATTGACCAAATGAGCTTCTAAGTAAAAGTTAATTTAATTTAACATAATTTTCATATTTCAATAAATAGCTAAATAGTATTGATGGGGTCAATGTTTTCTCATGAATGACTAGAAAATCCCCACCCATGTAGGCGTCAACCAACACCTTTTAGAAGCTAAGATGATAATACAGCTTCCTATCTTCTAAAAGGTTCTGTAAAGATAGTTCAACCTCCTCCTCGACAATTCAAACCTCGTCAGCCAGTGTGCTACAGGAAAGGACGAATAGGCCATTCGCAAATGCATCCTCAAAATGCTAACTTGCATGAAATAGAATTCGGAATAAAACGAAAGCAATTACAATTGAAATTAGGAACTTCGCAAAGCGAGTATGAAGTTATTGGCAACAACGATGCCGCAGTCAATTATGCTAGGAATGCTATTCGCAGCAATAAAATTAATTCAATTTTAGAAACGAATGGAAGTGATAAAGAGTTTCGAATGTTGTTACATCTTTGCCTCTGCATTCATACTTTTTATTGCATTGCATCAACATTGTTTTAATTTGCATCTGAATTGCTAGTTACGCATTGTGTTTTGTACGTGAATTAATCTTCAATGCTCCCAGCGTTGTCTAAAATGAATGTGGGTTTGTGTATGCAATAAAGTTGGTAGGTCATTAAAGGTACTCGCGTTGTTTACTGGTTTCGAAGTTGCTCTGTTATAAATTTTAGTCAATGCTGCTTAAGTCAGAAGGATTTGTGATGTCATAAAGTTTTATGGCATCGCTACGACTTAGAAACCGAATTTCATGTTAGTAATAAGACTATTTTGCTAGAGAAATCGTTGAAAAAAAATTATATAAAATGTTTGTCACAAAAAATGAATATAGACAAAAATTACTTTCTCAAGAATTCAATCAATTGCTGCCAGAAATAGAATAGAGATAAGGCAGAAATAACATACTACATTGGATCCTTCTCTCTGGTTACGGTTACTTTCCCTTTGCCTACATATACACCGAATAGTCTGGCCTATTCTTTACATATTCCCCTCTGTACTCATACACTTAACAACACTGAGTTTACCAAATAATTCTTTTTCACCAAAGGTGTTAACTACTGCAATGTAATTGTTCAGTAGCTACTTTCCCCATGGTAAGAGTAGATGAGACTCTTTAGATATGGTAAGCAGCTCTTCTAGGAGAAGGACACTCCAAAATCAAACCATTGTTCCATAATCATGGATAGTGCCATAGCCTCTGTACTATGGTCTCCCACTGTCTTGGGTTATAGTTCTCTTGCTTGAGGGTACACTTGGGCACACTATCTTATCAAATCTCTCTTCCTTTTGTTTTGTTAATGTTTTTATAGTTTAGGAAATATTTATTCAAATGTTGTTACTGTTCTTAAAATTTTTGAGTTTTCCTTGTATCCTTTCCTCACTGGGCTATTTTCCCTGTTGGGATCCTTGGGCTTATAGCAGCCTGCTTTTCCAACTAGGGTTGTAGCTTAGCAAGTAATAATAATAATAATAATAATAATAATAATAATAATAATAATAATAATAATAATAATAATAATAATAATAATAATAATAATAATAATAAATAAATAAATAAAATTTCACGAAAAACAATAATTGTTTTTAGATACAGCATCAATTACGTATTTATAGCCTCCCAGCTTCTTGTAGCTTAAGACGATTATCCACCAACATTAGCAAGTATCATTTGGGTGATATATATATAGCAATATTAATAAATAATCTTAAGGAATGTTTACATACCAATTCTGTATCTCAATGAGAGTCGCCCTTCAGTTATTTCCCAAGATGATAATGAGATATGAGAATTTGTCTTTAAACATGCTTTAACAAACCTACTTTGAAGCTAACGAGATTTTGTTGTAATTAACGATGATTGAGGCTGTATATTAGATACTGAGCCATTGGCCATAAAGATTCAATTGTAAATGACGTCAGCAAAGCACATAACTTTTCTCAACGCGAATTTGCCTGAGTCCCAGTACCCGAGATACCGGTATATCGGTATTGGCGAAGTCATTAGGGATCCATTATTAAGGACAGTTAATGGCACCACGCAGTTATGAACAGTTCAATGTGAAATCCGAAACTCGTATTTGCCTGATTTTTAGAAAAGGAATTTGTTATAATGTGCTTCTACATTCAATTAGTTTTCGTTTTTGTTCCCTTACGGTTGCTTTTATATCAAAGGTCTTTAAAACAGTTAGACGTTTCTTTTATTTGGTTCTGTAAATGCCGAGAGTTTTAAAGGTGAATTTTAACTCTGTAAGAATATCAACAGGTTTTTAAATCATCGAAGGATATTGCCACCAATATTGTCACGATTTTTTTAATGATTCTAGTACTGAGGGTCTGTTCTTTATAAGTAGCGGGCTGATTAAAAAAATAACTTATTTTCTAACTAAACTCTAAATCAGTGGTTCTTAACCTTTTTTCAGTGTTCGCACTCTTTTCAAATCAGCAGTCAGTTCTCGCACCCCCCCCCCCTGGAATCTGAATACATGAAAAATGTAAAAATACAAATTTGATGTAATAAGAAAACCTTTTTTTTTTTTATTTAATATTCATTCATACACATTAAAGTTCTTTCAAGAGAAAATTTATGAGTATGTATCAACATGAATATTTTTTTTAATTTGGTTCAAAATGACATTATATTTGGCCTGTACTGCACTGTAAACCTAGTGACTTCGTTGTTGCTGTTTTTTCTCCATAATGGCATAAAATCTTGGGGTCTTAGTTCTGAGTGCTACTTGCATGTCATGTTCAGAATTCAGCCGATTTCTGCTTTTCGTTTTGATGTGCAGTAGACAAGAAAATCCTTGCTCACACAAGTAGTTGCAAAAGGTACTAGCACTTCGAGTGCTTTCGTTGCTATTGCAGGGTATGCTTCCAGCTGAGAAGCCAAGAAGTGGTCCAGCTGACTATTGGTGAACTCCATTTGGATTCCACTATTGTGTCTCATGTCGATGAGATCTTCTTTGATGCTGCCATCATCATCAACATCTTCTAAATTCTGCATGGAAGGGTTCAAGATCCAGATATTACAGGCTTGTAACTCTCCACATGAGAAGTAACCATCAAAGGAAGTACACAGCAGCTGCATATGTTCAACATTTTTTGCAACAAAGTTTGGAGGCAGGGTAGAATTTTCTGTGACTGTCTCTTCCAGGCAGGGGAAATTTACCAAATTCCCCATCTTCACACGATTTATCCACAAGATTAATTTTTCCTTGAATGCAGCCAATTTCTCGCTTGCAGTCAGAATGTTAAGTCCCCTTCTCTGCAAAGAGTGATTGAGTTCACTGAGTGCTGAAAACACATCAGCCAAGTAGGCAAGCATCTGAACAAAACTAGGGTCATTGAAATGTATGGCCAGTTCTTGTACCCATTCATGGAGAAAATGGTGAATTTCTCATCGTTCATCCAAATCACATACGTGTACCCTGGACTCGAGTTTGTTGAAACTTTATCCCTTCATTGGGAAAATAGATTTAGGCATATCTCTTCGAACACTGTTTAAGACTAAGCAACAGGTTTTTTTTTCTTAGGAAAATATATAAAGCGTAGGTAAAAACATATATTTTTTTCAATATTTCACAGATATCCTCGCACCCCTTAGGAACCAGGTTCGCACCCCCTAGGGGTGCGAGCACCCCTGGTTAAGAACCCCTGCTCTAAATGATGAGTAGAGTTATTATTATTTGAGTTTTAGAGAGAGAGAGAGAGAGAGAGAGAGAGAGAGAGAGAGAGAGAGAGAGAGAGAGAGAGAGAGAGATGCTATAAGTTCTTGTAAATTATCAAGTTTAGGTATAATAGTTAAAGTAAATATATTTAGAAATAATCCAATTTATTGCTTTTAATGTGAATAAAATTTTCAGGACATAAGATATCAAAAGGTCTGGTTCTATTCTTTCTTTAGAAAAATAAATGTCGTAACTCCATTTTATATATATGTGTATATATATATATATATATATATATATATATATATATATATATATGTGTGTGTGTGTGTGTGTGTATGTGTATATGCATGTGTTTATTATATGTATATAAGGATATGTATATATGTATATGTATATGTATTTGTATATATATATATATATATATATATATATATATATATATATATATATATATATATATATATATATATATAAATATGTGTATGTATATATATTTATGTATATATATATATATATATATATATATATATATATATATATATATATATATATATATATATGTATATATATATATATATATATATATATATATATATATATATATATATATATATATATATATATATATATATACATATATACAGCTTCCAATGAAATATTGGTTTTAAAGTTTTTATTTCCAAACTTGCATAGAGCTTCGTGCATAAAATGTAATATAAATCACTTTCATCAGAAAACGTCTAAGACTGAAAAGTAGTTGTTTAACTTTAATTAAAGCTGATATCATATCCATTACGGGCTGCCAACTGAATAGCCCGTGTCCTTGCGTGTCAATCAAGGAGTGACCAATATCATATCCATATCGTGAGATAAGTATCGGTTTCATGGACTGTCATATTCTCTGCATATTCACTCCTTATCTCTTTAGTTTGGAAACGGTAGTAGGACCTCGTATTCCAGTGCCTTATATTTCTGCAAGAGAGTAAAATCTACGCTTTTTTTTGTAAAAAAAAATTAAAAAAAATTTGTTTGATATGAAAAACATCCATAATTGTGCGAAAAAAACTTGAAGTGGATTGAAAAAAAAAGTACAAGTGAACTCCAGTAGCTTTGTGTGTGTGTGTGTGTGTGTGTGTGTGTGTGTGTGTGTGTGTGTGTGGATACCCCCTCTTTTGTTATCTAGAATTTCTATATTTGGTAATTAACTCGTGATACGTCGACATGCTGAGGAAAGATGGAAGTAGGATTTCCCGCAAGATATTTGTCAATTTCAGAACACTCAAAGATAACTCGATAAAAAATGTAAGACTAGTAAAACATAAAACCGTGTATATGTTGGCTTTAATTTTATGCATTCAGCACAACTTGGAAACGTTATATAACAATCATGCAACGTATAAATTTCAATGTCTTCGACGTACAGGTAGAGAAGTTTATCATGATCTGAAGCTAAACTTGATTCATCCTTTACCTAAGTCGGTCAATACCTACTATAATAATACTGTACGAAATAATGAGATACTTTTAATTCCAGCCATTAAATTTCTTTTCGTTATGTGCATAACATTTGAAGATTTGATGTACGATAGTTTTTAATTTGAACTTAAGCATATCGATGTACGATAGTTCTTTTTATTTCTTAATTTAATCTGAAGCACATCTTCGGTGTACGATATATTTTTTTTTTTTTTTTAACTTGCGCATGTCTTCGATGTACGATAGTTTTTTCACTTGAACTTAAGCACATCGATGACCTTACGCACACCTTCGATGTACAATGTGTTTTTATGTGAACTTTCGCACATCGATGTACGATAGTTTTTTTTTTTTTTTAAGCACATCTTCGGTGTGCTATATTTTTTTTTTTTTTTTTTTTTTTTTTAAGTTAAGCACACGGATGTATGATAGTTTTTTATATAAAGTTAAGCACACAGATGTACGATCGTTTTTTATTTGAACTTGAGCACATCTTCCCAGATTTGGATGTCTCGCTTTAATGTACTGTACATTGTTTCAAAAATAATGTCAACTTATTCTTGAAACGTACAGCGGGTTGGGAATCCTACTTCCTTCTGTTTCTGAAAACT
>NC_090728.1:142666790-142671790 GCF_036898095.1 Palaemon carinicauda
ATTAATGCAGAATTTTTGGATTTAATGGTGTAGAATGTAAAACTTTTTTAGAAAATTCTTCTCTGTACTATGGAAAGAAAAACTTTGTACTGAAAGTTTATGATGCATAGTAAAAAGCACATACAAATTCAGCATCGTCTGCGTTGCAAAATGTAGAATATATAATGTTGTAAATTTAGAATAAAGTTTATAATGTCCAACAATTCAACATTTTTATTGCCTATAAAAAAGTTTTTGTGCGATAACATATTATGCAGTGCATAGTAAATCTACGTAATCTGCAATTAAGAATAGAAATGCCTTAAGTTTTTTTGTAGGTATACTGCAAGAATTTTCATAACGTAATATATACCTTTCTAAAACTTTGTGAAAGGATCTTAAAAATAATAGATTACGTGTGTTATTAAAGAAATAATTTTACTGTTGTTCCCTTAACCTTTTTTTTTTTTTTTACCAAGCCATGGTTAAGCTTCCCATTTTTTTTACATATAAAAAAACTGTAATTTTAATCAGAAATTCTCCCTATTTCAGTAAAATACAGGCGACCGTATTTTTCACTGTACTTTGTTATTATTTTTGTACCGGTTGGTGATCGTAATATAGCTCCTTAACTTTTAACGTCAATATATCCGTTTTAATACGGTAAATGCCTGGCAAAATTTGATCATATTGGAATCTCTTTGCTGCTCACCGTGCCTCTCAATTCAACTATTGAAATATCCCTTTTAAATCCTCAACTGGTCCTTCCAAGACCGTTAACCCATTCGCTTCTTGAATATTTTAAGATTTTCCCTTCTCCATTTTTGGTATATGCTGATCTTATAAATACTCGATCCATGGATAAGAGATTCCTTTCTATAAAGAACTTACTTTTTCATAGTAAAACTTCTAAATCTTTTCATATCTTCCCACAAACTTCTTTATTCTTCCTCTTGTATTTCCCGTCCTGTTTCTCCCTTATATCCTACAATTGATCTCATATTATTTTTTAACCATTTTTCTTCCAATTCACCACGATTAAACATTGACCATAAATCAAATTACACTTCTCTTCACCATTACATCTAAAAGCTTACTCTTCTATTTAGTAGGTTGGCCAGGACACCAGCCACCAGTTGAAATACTACCACTAGAGAGTTATGGGGTCCTTTGACTGGCCAGACATTACTATATTGGAACCTTCTCTCAGTTTACGGTTCACTTTCCCCTTGCCTACACATACAACGAATAGTCTGGCATATTCTTTACATATTCTCCTTTGTCCTAATACACCTGACAACACTGCAATTACCAAACAATTCTTCTTCACCCAAGGAGTTAACTACTGCACTGTAATTGTTCAGTGGATACTTTCCTCTTGGTAAGGGTAGAAGAGACTCTTTAGCTATGGTAATCAACTCTTCTAGGAGAGAAGGACACTCCAAAATCAAACTATTGTTCTCTAGTCTTGGGTAGTGCCATAGCCTCTGTACCATGGTCTTGAACTGCCTTGGGTTAGAGTTCTCTTGCTTGAGGGTACGCTCGGGCACACTATTCTATCTAATTTCTCTTCCTCTTGTTTTGTTAAAGTCATTATAGTTTATATAGGCAATATTTATTTTAATGTTGTTACTGTTCTTCAAAATATTTTATTTTCCTTTGTTTCCTTTCCTCACTGGGCTATTTTCCCTGCTGGGCCCCTGGGCTTATAGCATCCTGCTTTTCTAACTAGGGTTGTATATTAGCAAGTAATAATAGTAATAATAATAATAATAATAATAGTTACATGACCTAAAATGCATTTCTTTTTCATTATAATTTTTTCTTTCATAAATCACTAGTATTCTTTTCAAACTACTATATTTATTGTATCGATTAAACTCTTCTCATGATTTCTCTAAAATATTATTTATTCAATTAGGGCAGACTATGTATTGCACTTAAATCTCATTCTCAAATATATACGCTTACATCGTAGTTATAACCTTAAATTTGTTAATCGTTATAGAATTTTCAGAGTTTTAATTTTCAGTCCTAATTTACATGTATAAGGAGACAAGAGGAGCAACCCCCTCGTTCTACTTCCCTTACATAACTCAAACACAACATAGCCTTCAGCATTCAAATTTAAACAAAGCGACTATGTATTTCTTACTTGCGTTATATCAGTTCATTCATAACTTAAAAGGATATGAATCTATTTTATCATCATTTTGTACATCAATTAAAGAGTAAGGGAAGTCATTGCTCATACTCCCTATATATGATGAGCTACATCGGTGACCTACTTGTATGCTTATATATTAAAACCCGTTCTTTTCATTGGCCAGTAGTAAGGGAAATATTCATATGAAAGAATTGTTCCTTCGACAAATGTCCAATTCCGGGGGGGGGGGGGGGGGGGGGACGTGCTGGTGCCGTTAGTGTACCTCATCCAGTGAACTGTATGCATTACTTTAGTCTTTGCAGCGTTCCTTCGGCCACCAGCTATTAAATGCTTTATGTCATCATACTTTACCTCTGTTCTTACTTTCGTTCTTCCATCTTGCTGCCCTACTTCTTAAGTTTTACTTCAAAGTGTAACTGAGGGATTTTCCGCACAGTTGCAATTGGGTACTCAGCCCTTAACGCAATATTCTATAGCCAAGATTCCATGGATAATAAATTCATTAGCAAAAGTCCAAGACAATTTCTTAGTCTTTCCTCTAATGGAGGAAACGATTTATGTGGTCGCAACAGGTGGCACTTATGATACACGCACAGACTAACACTGGCAGCGCTTTTGAAACACACAGACCAACACTGGCAGCACTTGTGACACACACACACCAACACTGGCAGCACTGGTAGTAGGTTGGCCAGGGCACCAGCCGCCCGTTGAGATACTACCACTAGAGAGGTATTGGATCCTTTGACTGGCCAGACAGTAATGCATTGGATCCCTCTCTCTGGTCACGGCTTATTTTTTCTTTGCCTACACTTACACAGAATAGTTTGGCCTATTCTTTACATATTCTCGTCTTTCCTCATACACCTGACAACAATGAGATACTTAACACTTCTTCACCCAAGGGGTCAATTACTGTACTGCAATTTGTTCAGTGTACTTTCCTCTTGGTAAGGGTAGAAGAGACTCTTTAGCTGTGGTAAGCAGCTCTTCTAGGAGAAGGACACTCCAATATCAAACCACTGTTCTCTAGTCTTGGGTAGTGCCATAGCCTCTGTACCATGGTCTTCCACTGTCTTGGGTTGGAGTTCTCTTGCTTGAGGGTACACTCAGGCACACTATTCTATCTTATTTTTTTTTCTTCCTCTTGTTTTTTTGAAATGGTGTGTTGGGCAGGCTTAATAGAAGGGCCATGGATGCCTGGTGGTTTATCAAGAGGTTGTCTTTTCTTTTTTCTGATTCTTTTTCTTCTCAAAACCATCCTTACTGTCCTCCCTTCAGTTGAAGTGGCTATCCTGGAGGGTATTTAGCCTTGCATGGTGTATCGGCTCCTCCATGTTGACCAGTTTTTCCGACTTTTTACTATAGTCTATGGGTATCATCAATCACTTTGTTTATAATTCTGTACGTATTGTTTGTTATAATTCTTGTTAATCTAGTTTTTAAGTATGATGTCTCTTTTTTATTTCTATTAATTCTTATGCTGTCTGGAGACATTGAGCGAAATCCGGGACCAGTACGTCCTAGATTTCGTCAATGTCGTCTTCTGTATTGCAATATTCGTGGTCTTCATGCAAATATCCAAGACCTTACAGTTGCGTCCAGACAGTATGATATTCTTTTGTGCTCAGAAACTTTGGTTTCTAATATGAGGCACTCATCTGAGCTCCTTATAACTGGTTTTAAGAAGCCAATAATGTTGAAACGTGATGCTATCCCTAGGGCCAGGGGAATGGCGGTGTATATTAGGACCGAGTACCCTGCTTCTCATAAGTCCTGCTATCAATGTGGATGTCATGAGATTCAGGTAATAAAAGTTTGTGGCAGGCATAACAACTTTTATTTATGTTCGATCTACCGGAATCCAGACATGGATGATTCTATCTTCGATTGTCTTCTTACCATTATGGCTAAGATACAAGAAGATGATAGAAAGGCTTCTTTTGTATTTGTTGGTGATTTTAATGCTCACCATAGGGAGTGGTTAAGTTCTATCTCTCCTACCGATCGCCCTGGCTTAAGAGCTTTAGACTTTGCCTCTGAATCAGGCTGTGAGCAAATCATAAATGAAGCTACTCACAGGTCTGGTAATTGCTTTGACCTCGTATACACTGACTCCCCTGGCGTTATAACTGGTAAGGTTGGTTCTCCAGTCGGGACATCTGATCATGCCTTGATTTCATTATTAGTGAAGACTGAGCAGCCTGTCCCTGATATATCATATTCTTGTAAAATTTATATGAAATCCCCAGCAGACTGGAATGAGATTTTACATGATCTTTTGTGCTTGAATTGGTCACAATTATATAATAGTGTAGATCCTGTTGTCCCTTTGAATGAGAATCTAGTCAACATAATTGATAGGCGTATCCCTTCTCGTGTGCTAAGGTACCGAGTGAAGGACAAACCGTGGTTCAATGATGATTGTAGACGTGCTTTTTTGGAGAAGCAGGAGGCCTATCAACTTTGGAAGGGTAACAGATCAGATTTGACCTGGAACAACTATACTCAGCTTCGAGCTTTTGCTCATAGAGTTTATGCCTCAACTGAAAAGGAGTACAATTTAACCATAAAAGAAACACTTTCTGGTACAACTCAGGAACATAAATGGTGGTCTACTCTTAAATCTGCACTCTTTGGTGTAGATGCAACAGTTCCTCCTTTACTTAAACCAGATGGCTCTGTCACTCACTGTCCAAAGGAAAAGGCAACCCTTTTGGCTGATGTTTTTGACAGTAAACAGAGTAATGAAAAACTTGAACTTCCTCATTCCTGTTTTCCTGAGGCTAAACTAACTAGTTTAGCTTTTCGATCTCGTGAGATTAAAGCTCTGTTGATGGACCTTGATGCTTAT
>NC_090728.1:142679290-142686790 GCF_036898095.1 Palaemon carinicauda
CTGTAATCATTAATGAAATATAATTGGTTTATAACATTAATTTTAGCATTAATTATTTTTCGATCAGTGGATTTAAATTGTAACGGATATAAATATTTAGCATACAGATAAAAGAGAGTAATTTCAGTAGTAGAAAAAAGACACTGCTCTTGATAAAAAAAAAGAAAAAAAAAGAAAACATAATTATGAATTTCAAAACTTTACTCCCCTGAAAATATCCAGTGAATTTAACATTTCGTTACATTCGTGTCTTCACTGCTGAATATAGGTTTAATAATTCATTTAGAAGTTTTCCGTGACATTAGCAAATGGCTCACCAACAGCACATTTAAACACCGACACATCGCCACTTGCTTGCATCTCTCTTGCTTACCATATACTGTTAAATTTTCTATTATATACCAATACTTGATCCATGATATCAATCGAGTAGTTTTGAGGTCGCCATTCTATCTTGAGCTAAAATTATAAACTTATGAGTTTATATTTCATTTTCTTTAAATGTCCAACCCACCTTATGCATCACAGCTTAATCCCCCCCCCCCCTTTGCTCTACATTTAGCAACTTCGTATACTTTCATTTTACATATTTTTTCTCACTTCACGTATAAGTATAAACTACTTTTATCTCATAAGTTTTTAAAATCCTCATCCACACTTCATTACAAAAATTATTCAAGAAGTATTTTCTTGCATTTCAGCTTTTTCCGAATCTTCTGCTCTTTCATGATACAGGTGTTTTTGTCACTTATCTTCAGTCGTTTTACCATCTTATGCAAAGATTTAAAGAGTACACACTTGGTTTTGAAGACGAAGCTGCTAAGAACCGACTAGTGAATCTGGCTGACAGAGGAAAGTGTGACGTCACATGGCAATTCTGTGCCAAAATGTCATATTGATCCGACTGTTCGTTTAAAAGATTTTTTGCCCCCCCCCCCCCAAAAAAAAGTCTCATTACGTCTGAAATAGTTAGTAGGGTTTGGTTTGCATGTGAACAGATATGGTATTCTTTGGGTATTTTTATACTAAATGATCATAGAATGGAAACCCTGTCTTCACCGCTAAGAAATTACCCCATCTTTTTTGCTATTTCACAGACATATTCTAGATTTGAATTTCACGGGGAAGGGAAATTTCTTTATTCAATTCCTGTTAGATTTCAAAGCCTTTCATGGAAAGCTAATCGGAAATAAATTGATTGGTAAACATTACTGTTTACTACCCTTATAATTGGTGGATATGACTAATTTAGTCTCTCTCTCTCTCTCTCTCTCTCTCTCTCTCTCTCTCTCTCTCTCTCTCTCTCTCTCTCTCTCTCTCTCGAATTCGCATTTTGCTATGGGACTTGAATAATTCATTAAAAAACGGATAGGTTCTTGTAAAATGGAAATATGTCTTAAACTACCATTAATAATTTGGCTCCTCCATTCTAAGCTCTTGAATTATCAAAAATTCTAAAGATTTTTTTTTCTTTCTTTCTTTTTTATATGAATAACTCGACCCACAGTCAATATAGAAATAGATGACATCCAAGTTAAGAGAATTTAAGGTAACATAAATGAATAGGATATTTAAGAGAGATGTTAAAAGCAGATAGCCTTCACTTGTTAACCCTCGTTGATTTTTTCATGAATAACTGAAGAGCTAGTGCGCAAAAACTATACTTTTTAAATATATATAACAACAATAAACATTATTAATGGGAGGCTTTAATTGTCCTTGAAAAATAGGGCCCATATTTTCATCTCAAGGTAATACATCATACATCTGTGAGATGTTTAGTAAACTTTGAAAAGGATTTTTTTCATTTCTAAGTAATATATCAAAAGGTTAAAATAAATTATGATATCGCACAGAATATTGGAGATGTCATTTGGGACTAATATTTGCTCCTAGATCTAATAAACTCGTTAAAGACCGCTAATAGTATATTTAAACCTATACTCTTTTGCTCTAGTAATTGGAAACTTTATAGACATATAAGCACTAGAAATTTGGCTACTGTATAAGCATATCTTGCTCCAGGTATTGGCAATAGTATCAATATATTTTTCACCAGTCATTCTCTACGGTTTAAATATATTTTTCAATAGTCATTATCTACGGTAAAACATATTTTTCAATTGTCCTTCTCTACAGTATAAACATATTTTGCAATCGTCCTTCTCAATGGTTTCAACATATTTTGCACTAGGCATTGACTATGGTTTAAACATATTGCACTAGTCCTTATCTATGGTACCAACTTATATTGCTGTAGCCACTGACTACGGTATGAATATACTTTGCACCAGCCATTGGCTACGTTATAAACATACAGTATTTTGCACAAGTAATTGGCTACAGTATAAACATATATTGTTCCAGTCATTGGTTACGGTATACACATGTTTTACACAGTCATTGGCTACGGTATAAAAATATTTTGCACCAGTCATTGGCTATGGTATAAACATATTTTGCTCTAGTCATTGGCTATAGTATAAACATATTTTGTACCAGTCATTAGCTATAGCATAAACATATTTTGCACTAGTCCTTGGCTACAGTATAAACATATTTTGCAACAGTCATTGGCTACGGTATAAACATATTTTGCACCAGTCATTGGCTAGGGTATAAACATATTTTGCACCAGTCATTGGCTAATGTATAAATATATTTTGCACCAGTCATTGGCTATGGTATAAACATATTTTGCACCAGTCATTGGCTAGGGTATAAACATATTTTGCACCAGTCATTGGCTAATGTATAAATATATTTTGCACCAGTCATTTGCTAGGGTATAAACATATTTTGCACCAGTCATTGCCTAATGTATAAACATATTTTGCACCAGTTATTGGCTACGGTATGAACAAATTTTGCACTAGTCATTGGCTACGGTATAAACAAATTTTCCTCTAGTCATTGTCTACGATATGAATATATTTTGCACCAGTCATTGGCTACAGTATAAACATATTTTGCACCAGTCATTGGCTACAGTATAAACATATTTTGCACCAGTCATTGGCTACAATATAAACGTATTTTGCACCAATCATTGGCTACGTTATAAACATATTTTGTACCAGTCATTGACCACGGTATAAACATATTTTGCCGTAGTGATTGGCTACGGTATAAATATATTTTGCACCAGTCATTGGCTATGATATAAACATATTTTGCACCAGTCATTGGTTACAGTATGAACATATTTTGCACCAGTCATTGGCTACGGTATAAACATATTTTGCACCAGTCATTGGCTACAGGATAAACATATTTTGCACAAGTCATTGTCCACGTTATAAACATATTTTGTACCAGTCATTGTCTAAGGTATAAACATATTTTGCACTAGTCTTTGTCTATGGTATAAACATATTTTGCACTAGTCATTGTCTATGGTATAAACATATTTTGCACTAGTCATTGGCTACGGTATAAACATATTTTGCACTAGTCATTGTCTATGGTATAAACATATTTTGCACTAGTCATTGGCTATGGTATAAACATATTTTGCACTAGTCATTGTCTATGGTATAAACATATTTTGCACTAGTCATTGGCTATGGTATAAACATATTTTGCACTAGTCATTGCCTATGGTATAAACATATTTTACACTATATCATTGGCTACGGTATAAACATATTTTGCACTAGTCATTGTCTATAGTATAAACCTATTTTGTACTAGTCATTGGCTATGGTATAAACATATTTTGCACTAGTCATTGCCTATGGTATAAACATATTTTACACTATATCATTGGCCACGGTATAAACATATTTTGCACTTGTCATTGTCTATGGCATGAACATATTTTGCAATAGTCATTGGCTATGGTATAAACATATTTTGCACTAGTCATTGGCTATGGTATAAATATATTTTGCACCAGTCATTGGCTACGGTATAAACATATTTTGCACTAGTCATTGTCTATGGTATAAACATATTTTGCACTGGTCATTGGCTACGGTATAAACATATTTTGCACTAGTCATTGTCTATGGTATAAACATATTTTGCACTAGTCATTGGCTACGGTATAAACATGTTTTGCACTGGTCATTGTCTATGGTATAAACATATTTTGCACTAGTCATTGGCTACGGTATAAACATGTTTTGCACTAGACATTGTCTATGGTATAAACATATTTTGCACTAGTCATTGGCTACGGTATAAACATATTTTGCACTAGTCATTGTCTATGGTATAAACATATTTTGCACTAGTCATTGGCTACGGTATAGACATATTTTGCACTAGTCATTGTTTATGGTATAAACATATTTTGCACTAGTCATTGGCTACGGTATAAACATATTTTGCACTAGTCATTATCTATGGTATAAACATATTTTGCACTAGTCACTGGCTACGTTATAAGCATATTTTGAAAAGGAAATGGAATAAGCCCTTAATTTTCGAATATTTAGTAAGAATAATAAAGAGAAGTAATCTACGGATTTACTAGCAAAGTGAGAATGGAAGTCATTTTCATTAATTTCAATCTCCTGAGAGGTTCTATTTTTGGTAGTAAGTAGTTTCTAGATAATGACTTTATTAACCTTTTTTTTTTATTAATCATTAGAATCAATGATTCGTATTAAGTCTCTCTCTCTCTCTCTCTCTCTCTCTCTCTCTCTCTCTCTCTCTCTCTCTCTCTCCTAAGCACAAGTCTTTTTCTCGTTTTATGCAACGATTTCCTATGTAAGGTCTCACTTTGTTGTGTAAAGAAATGTTACACACAAAAGGAATATTTTTACTTGAATAAGATCGACTATTGACTATACATCTTTGCATACAAAGAATTGAGCAAAGAGGTGATTTCTAATTAATTTTTATAACAAAAAAGAATTAGAAAAAAGTAAAAGAAGAAAACATGCGTTTACTTCTTTATCAATCTGTTGCTGAAGAGGGAAACTATTTCTCTCAAGTTATTGTCTCTTTGGATCGAAGATCTAACAGTTAGAATTTCTTCCCTTTGAAAAGTCTATTGAATTTTTTATCATTCCATCCATTATACATTTTTACTTTTTCGTTTTGAATAACTGTCGCTTTTCTTTGCCTCTACGACAAAAAATTTCGACTTTTTCTTTCTTAGGTTTGTCACTAACCAAGTTACGCCTTTTTCTTGGATTTTTTATTAACTTTTTTTATCATTTTAAGATTCGTGTGAGAGAGACAAACTGACCAAGTATTGTGTATTCGTTTTAGGAAATATATACATGTACGAGCATAATAATTCATACATTGGAATATTTAGAAGAGGGAGACTATAAAAGCGTGGGACTGAAAGAGAAATGTACTAGTAAGGACAGCCTTGACCATGCAACATCCAGTTTAAAGATAAATGGGATAGGGATTGGGACAATGTCCTAGCTAGCAGGACAATGCCCTAAAGACTCTCCACCCAAGCAAGGACCAGGGAGGGGCAAGCAATGACGGCTGCTGACTCAACAGGTAGACCTCTACGATCCCCCTAATCTCCGCCCCTCCCCCATCCTTAGAATACAAGAATGGTGAGGTTGGAGACACTATCGAGCTTGAGCATGTTTCAAACTCCAGTCCGGCGATCGCTAGGCAGTGACGTTTCAAATAAACCACCTCAGCGCCGTGGTAGTATTGACGCCACTCCCATTTAACTGGTTGTAACTCCAGCGGGTAATCTGAGCAAGTATTAATTTTTTGGCAGGTTTAATAATAATAATAATAATAATAATAATAATAATAATAATAATAATCTACCTCGTTTCATTTTGTATGACATTATATGTCTTTATATGGATGAAGCAATATGAGGTGGACGTTTTTTATACAATCAGATTCGACTGGCGTCTTTTCTTGCTCTAGGAATCACCAATACATCACAACAACAAATCTGCTTTTCAATACAAACCTATACAATTGGTATTTTCTTGTTACTGAATTTGAATTACATATACAAACAAATGTATCAAGAAATTATAAATGGCTGTTGTTTTTATTACTATGAGACAATAAGAGGCCTTACGGAAAATTCATTCGAAATTAATTGTATCTATTAAAGATATTACAGTTACCTGATATCATATTTGGTTTAGTAGAAACTAAGAATATGGAAAATCATAGGCACGATAACTCGTAGTGATGCAATAAGCCTAATTGAACGCATTACTTTGATTGTTATCAGTTATTCAAACATCCAGATTTGATAATAAAAAGTTACTGGATTCAAACTGAAATTGCTAGTCTTTAATATTTTTACTGTAAAATCTAAATACATTCACTGTTAAAGCCTGTATATCAAGATGTCTAGTTTAGATGAGAAATGAAATTTTGAGTTGGAATAAATTATATATTAGAATTAGCCTTGCTGTATTACGATCTCTAAAGGGCAGTAGTCTTTCAGAGAGAGAGAGAGAGAGAGAGAGAGAGAGAGAGAGAGAGAGAGAGAGAGAGAGACCTAGTTTTCTTTTTTTCACGAACTTTATCAGCCTGACTTCGTCTTACACTTTTTTTCTTTTTACTTATAAGAGTTTCTCCCTCCAAAGCAAACAAAAACGACGACGATAAATTTCGAGAGCCAGACGGATAATCTTCATCATTCTATGTTTTTATTGAAGATATTTGCCACTTGTGAAAATAAGGCATTGCTCTCGCATTGGACTGATGGCGTCAGAATGGTTCGATGGGTGTCGAAATTCGGAAAACCCGGATATTACTATTGAAACTTTGACAGGATGATCTTCTCCAATAAAAGTTTAATTTAGACTTTAGAGTAAAAAAAAAAAAATAGATGAAGTAGCTTTTGGTCATATTATTATTTTTTTTGTTCAAGTTGAAGCATTACTTTATATACCCTAAGTTTCTCGAGCGTAAACTTATTGTTTTTAGAGCATATGGCAATTTGATCGTCTTTTATAATGGTTGACAAGTCTTTCTTCATAGTTTATTTGTGACTCATCTATTATAACGTTGTTACAGATTATAATGATTTTAATTCATTATTTCTCTTTATAGTTAAATTAAATCCTCCTTTCCTTAACTCACTAGGCTGTTTTTCCTGTTAGGCACAAGGGCTTATAGCATCCTGCTTTTCCAATTAGGGTTGAAGATTAGCTAGTTGTAGTAATACACATATTAATGATGATGCTGATGATATTTTTTCTAATTATCTTTAAGAATAGATATGTTACAGTTCGGTCTCTTTATAAACCTTTATATCGAAGGAGGGATATAAAAACAGTATTGTAACATTTTATCTAAATATTTTATTTAAAAAAGAAAATCATGTATTTACCGTGAAATAAATCTCAAATACATATCAGTAAGAATATTTTTAAAGGTAGAGAGAAAGATGAATATATATTGTAGGGATTTCCGTGTTTCAGTAACAGACAAAGGTGGATTTTATTCATCTACAAGTAATATTTTTTTCCTCTTATTTGATGAGACTTGGTCTAACTGCAGGTTAAAATCGCGTCATGTCTTTATCTTATATTAATAGAATAT
>NC_090728.1:142705301-142710301 GCF_036898095.1 Palaemon carinicauda
GTTTCGAAATTGAATTCATAAATGCAATATCTAACCCTAATACAGATTCTATTCCAGCATTGATAAACCATGTTAACAAAGAAGCAGCTTGATTAACCACAATGCCCCTCCTTAAACATTAAGAAGTCTAGTTTCTTACAAATGTTTCTCATTTCCAAACAACACTATGGCCTCCAATGAACGTTATCTTATTTCA
This sequence comes from Palaemon carinicauda, assembly GCF_036898095.1. Taxonomy (NCBI): domain Eukaryota; kingdom Metazoa; phylum Arthropoda; class Malacostraca; order Decapoda; family Palaemonidae; genus Palaemon; species Palaemon carinicauda. The sequence goes on from NC_090728.1 coordinate 142,705,498, forward strand.
TAGCAGCTATTACCACAGTTATCCTGGAATTTCCCTCAGCATTCACCCTTTCCCAAAATTCTGCTCATTACATCTCAAATATCCTATGCACATTTCCTTCCCCTTGTTAAATTGTTAATTGTTTTGTAAGCACTGTCATGATATGGGGATCTTCGTCTTAACGGGGTCATACCATCCAACATTACCTGAATGGGATTTATGTTTCCTTTAATCCCAATATAATGGCACCCTTGCATTGAAACCTCTTTCGCGAAACACTGAATCGAAGAGCGGTTGCCACAAAAGCGGTTCTAGAGCAAAGTATAAAAAGATATGAGACGAAGGAAACCGCTGATTCTCACATTAAGCCTCGAAAAAGAAAAAAATATGCATCTTTAATATTATACGTTCTTATTAACTTTCTTACTTCCTGCAATGATGACGGGCATATGTTTTAAGCTTTTGTGAAACATGGCAAACTCAAATGCTGTGTGTATTAAAAACAGCGTTTATTAGGTCAACCTCTCTGAGCCTGCGTGTAAACAGTTCGAAGGAAAATCATAACAATTTACCTGGAAAAAATATCAATGTAGTTCCTCGATATAAATAACAATTGCATTAATTATCTGGCTAGTTTTATGTACAATACCTGCCTCAAAACAACACCATCAAAGGCCAATGGTGAAAGTGGAGGGGATCAGTATATATTACTGGCTATATGAATTGACTTATTACTATTATTCTCTATATTGAAGCCCATTAAATGAACCATGGGATAGATTTGAAATAAGAAAAGGTCTGTTAATAACATAAGTGGCTGAACTTCATTAGTATCTTATTATTGACTCCTTATCCCAATTATCGTCTGAAAGATTTTTACAAGAAATTTAAAGCGGGTAAGGTATGTTACTATATTTTTCTAAAGATATATGTGTATGTCAGACACTTGCTCTTTATTATATACAATAGATAATTGGTTAGTATTGTTCAATTAGAAATGATTAAATTCGATACTTATTTATTTTACGTAATGTTATAACCCCCTGCACACAGTATATTAGTTTATTAGATAAAACGTCTTTTTTATTCATTATTAAGTTCTTGAATGCATTTGTCGTATGTGTAATAGAATATTAGCAACAGGTTTGACGCTTATGTAAATGCCTTTTTATACTTTAAGAATAATTTCGTAATGATCAACTTGTTGAGAGTAACTTCGTATGTTACCCAATCTTTTAAAAAGAAATACAGTTCCAGTGAAGTCAGTTTCTTTTAATCTAGTTTTAATGTTCTTAAGGTTTGGACACCGCGACATTTATCTTTGCGCACAATGGAAAGGAAATGATAAAAACACATCCAAGGATTATATTTAGAAAATAGAAATAAAGGAACAGTTCCCTTCGCGGCTTTTCCAATTGGATAGAAAAAAAATAGTGGCATCTCTCATACTCATCATGTCTGTCTTGAAATATAATGTGTAGGAAGAGGCTACAATTGAAGGCAATACTGATTTCTCTGTTGGCCAATAGTATTAATATATAAAAGAAATTTCGGTTATATATTCTTGTACAAATGTAATTTTCTTCATAATGTTCCTACATCTCCTTAATCTCGATCAAGTTCAAACCTTTTTCAAATCGACTCTGGGAATGAAGGCTGGAGCATTTATTTTATAACGAATTGTTTTTGAAATCGTATCAATGGGTGGGTTTTTCATTAGAATTGTATTAACAAATTACATTGAAATCATATTTCTCTGAAAGCCTTGGTTTGGCTTCATTCGCCAATGGTCCAGTGAATATCAGAGAACAAACATTTCATTTTTGCATTTAGAAGCTGCGGTTATATGTAGCATGTCAGATATTGGCTTGTGTGAAACCCATTATGAAGGCAATATAATGAACAAAGTATCTTGGTATTCTTGCAATTAACTCCTACACCAGAAATGGCTTAAATTTAAAAAGAGAAAACACAATATTGTGAATTTTATGAAATAACGCGTAGTAGAATGATGCAATTATATTCATCAAGATTAATGTTCTCCCATTTTCTATTTTGTTCAACTTGCTCAACATAAGTTTGTTTATTAAATGTGATAAATATTAAGATTTACTCCAAAAGGTTAAAGTTTAACCGTTCTTCCTTTGTAAAGAAATCGACAAGCTTTTACTGAAAAATTTGTTACACAGAATTATTCAGAAAGTACAAGTATTATATGTTTCTCTTTATATTTATAACAAGAAATTAGCAAATCTCTCTGTTCTGAACATAAACGAGAATTTTTTTAGTGTATTACAGAGCTAGTTTGATGTGTATTGATCATTTCAGGAACTTGATGAAGATCTCCAATGTTTCCCTCATAATTATGATGGAAACATTGGACACCTACATGATTCAAGTCAGTTTTCGTTTATGTCTATTTGTTGTTTGTGCTTTCGAGTTGGTGGGAAATCCTGCCTCATTCACCAAAATAGCCCTTATCTGGCCTCTTCACTTTCTTTTTTTACTAAATTAAAAGAAAACCTGAAAGGAACGCGGTTTCCTTCGACTGATTATGTCAAAACTGCCACTTTGGAGTGGTTCCGAACTAAAAGTTCAGATTTTTACAAAGATGGACTAAGAGACTGGAAACATCGTTTGGAGAAATGCATTGCAGGAATGGAAGCTATGTTAGAAAATTATATCACTTTGTGAGTCAGTATTTGCCAAATAAAGTTTTTTCAACGTTTTCCACGAAATGTTTGGATTACTCTTTTAGGTGTGTGAATAAGAATGCATAAACACATATACCTACCCTGATTTCATGTTTCTGCTTTAGTGGTCAAATTGAAATCCCGACCTAACATTTTTGCTTGGGTTTCAATTCTTCCATAAGGATTAAGATTTCTCATATCATTCTGAACTTTGGTTTAGATTTTACAATGGCAAAAACACTTCCATTAGAGAGTGCTAGGAATAATCTCTGTAAGGGAGGATTATTAAGGATGTCTTAAGAGCTTCAAATTTAAAGTTCGAATGCAAATATCTTTACGAGAAACCTTTTGGGAACGAGGTTTGCGAGGTATTACGCGACACAGTTATATAATACCCACCTAAAGGGGTTTATGTAAAAGACGAGCTGTGTATTGTGGTGGCACATACCGTCCTGGTCAGTCTATGTGAACTACGTCCTTGAAAGTCAAGTTAATCTCCAGCTACTGATAACATTGTTCTCTAATAGGTCTCTGATCTCAATAATCAGCTTTATTCTGTTTGAATTACTCAGTGTTGATTTAACTGTCTAAGCCTAGTACATTTTTTGTCTTTGAATTGCTGATAGTTACTAAAGTGTTAATATAACTGCCATTTATTGTGCGAAATGTTTGAAAAAAATTGTGTTAAGAACTCTGTATAATCGGTGTTTTGTAAATCAGTCCATTACTAAGTCTAATTGTTTATGTAACTTGCTGTTAACATTTCAGGTACTACCAGGTAGAAAATGTAATTAATTTACAAGTTTAAGTATTATTAGTTTTACAAAATTCACAATAATGTTTGGTGGTTTAGAAGGTGAAAATAGATATGATTTTTAAAAATATCAAGCAGTAGAGAAACAGAATTTTATATACATAACAACTACTTTACTTCGTTATTTTGTTACCTCCGCCAAAGAGGTTATGCGATCGAGTCGGTTTAGATATTTCTCTCTGAACAGGATTACGTCAAAACAACTTACCGGATTTTTTATCTTTTCTTGTCACCGATATATATCAGTCTTACAGGTGAGATGGATCCAGCTCCGGACTTTATATTCAAATATAAATATATATATATATATATATATATATATATATATATATATATATATATATATATATATATATACATATATATATATATATATATATATATATATATATATTTATATGTATATATAAATAAACATATATATATATATATATATATATATATATATATATATATATGATACTAGCTAAGCTACAACTGAAGTTGGATAAGCAGAGTACTATAGGTCCAAGGGCTCCAACAAGAAAAAATAGCCCAGTGAGGAAAGGAAATTAGGAAATAAATAAAATAAATATATGTGTATATATATGTACATATATTTAAATATATATACAGTATGTATATACATATATATATATATATATATATATATATATATATATATATATATATATATATTTATATTTATATTTATATTTATATTTATATTTATATTTATATTTATATTTATATTTATATTTATATTTATATTTATATTTTATATATATATATATATATATATATATATATATATATATATATATATAATATGTGTGTGTGTGTGTGTACTGTATATAATAATAGTGTTTGTAACTTGTCCAAATAGACGGCTAAATATTTAGATGAATATGCATACACAATGACACGCACAAACCACCCCACTCCCCTTCTCTGGGCTAGGGAGAGCTGGTCGTGACCGGAAAGATATATATATATATATATATATATATATATATATATATATATATATATATATATATATATATATATATATATAAATATATTTATATATATATATATATATATATATATATATATATATATATATATATATATAAATATATATTTATATATATATATATATATATATATATATATATATATATATGAGGGTATATATATATGTATATAAATTTATATTTATATATATATATATATATATATATATATATATATATATATATATATATATATATATATATATATATATATATATATATATATACTTATGTATATATGCATACATATATATATGTATATATAAATTTCTACCTCATAC
>NC_090728.1:142715301-142720301 GCF_036898095.1 Palaemon carinicauda
CCTACAAGGGAGTTAGGAGGCACCTCTTTGGATCTTCGTCTCCTCCCTTGTGGAGGATCCGTCTCGTCTGGAGAGGATCGTTACTGCAACTTCCTGCGGATCGTTCGCGATCCCCTAGACCTACCAGACCTCCCTTCGCCGTTCCTGGCTGCTGACGTGCTTTGGGCGCCTACGCAGGGTTCCCCTGCGCGCCACCTGCTCGCTTGTGTGCAATGAAGCTCTAGCTCTCCTGCTCGCCAATGCTCGTCAGCGCTCACCTGGGCGCTCTCATCTTCCAGAGAAGTTACAGCGCTCTCCAACGCTCCAGCGATCTCCTGCTCGCCAGCGCTCTCCAACGCGCCAGCGATCTCCTGCTCGCCACCGCTCCCCTGCTCGCCAGCGCTCACCTGGGCGCTCTCCTGCTCGCCAACGCTCACCTGGGCGCTCTCCTGCTCGCCAGCGCTCACCTGGGTGCTCTCCTGCTTGCCAGCGCTCACCTGGGCGCTCTCCTGCTCGCCAGCGCTCACCTGGGCGCTCTCCTGCTCGCCAGCGCTCACCTGGGCGCTCTCCTGCTCACCAGTGCTCACCTGGGCGCTCTCCTGCTCGGCAGCGCTCACCTGGGCGCTCTCACCTTCCAGAGAAGTTGCAGCGCTCTCCAACGCGCCAGCGATCTCCTGCTCGCCAGCGCTCTCCAACGCGCCAGCGATCTCCTGCTCGCCAGCGCTCTCCAACGCGCCAGCGATCTCCAACGCGCCAGCGATCTCCTGCTCGCCAGCGCTCTCCTGGGCGCTCTCATCTTCTTGAGAAGTTGCAGCGCTCTCCAATGCGCCAGTAATCTCCTGCTCGCCAGCTCTCTCCTGGGCGCTCTCATCCTCCAGAGAAGTTGCAGCGCCTTCCTGATGCGCGCACTGCGCTCAAGCACTCGCCCGCGCGCAAGCACTCATTTGTGCTTGTGCCTGATGCGCGCCCTGTGCGCCCACGCTCGCCTGGTCCTGATGAACGCAAGGGTTCTCCTTTGCCTCGTTCGCGCTCTCCTGATCGCCCATTGATGCCTGCGTGCCCAGTTTCTCCTGCGCGCCCCTCTATTGCTGAGCGCCTTCTTAGTTTGGCGCAACCGCGCCCACGATCTTCTGCAGCTCGCCCTTCACGTCCGCATGCCTTGGTTCCTGCAGACCCTAAGAAGGGGCGCTCGCTAACGCGCTCTTCTGGCCGACGTTCTCCTGCGCTTCTGGACTTAGTCAAGAGTCTGAGCGCCCGCACGCCCGCGCACCAGCGCTCCTGCATGCCTACGCGCATTCACACATGCGCGCACATGTTCTTTCTTGAGTCCGTGCTCCTACGCGCCCACGCTCCCCAAGAAATCGCCTGTTCCTGTCCAGCCAACGCCCGCACGCCCGCGCGCCAGACGTCCCCAAGAAGACCTCTTGGGGATGGGAGACTTAGCTGCCAGTCCACCAAGAGGAGAGCACAGCGAGTCAGAACATGCGTTCTGGCAGGTCCTTGGATTGATGAGGGAGCTCAACAAAATCAAAGACCCGGAGACAGCTCCTCGCGAGGGGAAAGGCACCGTGCTTGACGAGGTCTTTGGTGTCCAGAAGCCCCCCAAGACTAGTGCGGCTTTGCCCTGGTCTAAAGGGGTGAAAGGCACCAGAGACAAGGTCAAAGCTCAACTCTCCGGTCTGGCCTCCTCAGGACGTTCTTCTGCCGGGTTCAAACTCCTCCCACCTCCTCTAATCCAACAAAGGAGGTATTTCGAGATCGACGGGGAGTCTTGCATGTCTCTCCCACTCCATCTTTCCGTGGAAGAACTAGCAAAGGGAACTTCTTTCGAGAAGCTCTCTACCCGGCAGGTGACGTTTGCAGCGTCAGAGACCCAAAACCTGGGAAAAGTCGCGAAGAGTGCCATGCAGGCAACTTCGTGGCTTGATCTCTGGCTTGGGTCTCTGGGCATCCTATTGCGATCCGAGGATCTGTCCAAGGAGAGCAACAGGAAAGCTTTGGAGACCTTCCTCCTCTCGAGCACTCGCTCTATTGAGTTTCTAGCCCACCAGGTCACTAACCTGTGGGCCAACATGATCCTCTAAAGACGCGATTCAGTGTCCGAGAGGTGCCATCTGAAGATCCCCACTGCAGACGTCAGCAGGCTCAGACACTCCTCTAATTTTGGAGGGGAGTTACTGGAGCCTCGTGACATTGAGCAGACGGCTGAGAGGTGGAGGAGATCGAACCAGGACTCTCTCCTCCAAAGGGCCCTGACATCTCGGCCCTATAACCTCTAGCCCCTCAACAACAACGTCAACAGCAGGCTCGCAAGACACCTAGCAGGCTCCGGCAGCTAAGACGAGCGTGTCTAAGCTGCAGTCCTTTCAGCCGAAAGACAAGACGCGGCAAGTCCTCTAAGGGAGATAGAACTCCTAGAGGAAGCGGCAAAGGTCGCAAACACTAGGAGTGGCAGTCCCCCCGCGTGTCCACCTGTGGGGAGATGCCTTAAGAGTTGCGTGCAGAGGTGGCAGCAACTCAGGGCCGACCCTTGGATGATCTCTGTGATCGTTCAAGGGTATCGCGTCCCGTTCACAACATCTCTACCTCCCTGACAGCGAATCCAGTGTCGTTGAACTCCTATGCCTTGGGATCGCCAAAGGGGTTGGCCCTCCGGACAGAAGTCAAGACCATGCTCAAGAAGGATGCTCTCCAGGAGGTCGACGACAGCTCCCCAGGCTTCTTCAGTCGACTCTTTCTTGTAAAGAAGGCGTCTGGAGGCTGGAGACCGGTCATCGACCTCTCAGCACTAAACAAGTTTGTCGTACAAACTCGTTTCAGTATGGAGACAGCGGACACGGTCAGACTTGCAGTGAGACCACAAGACTTTAGGTGCACTCTGGATCTGAAGGACGCGTACTTCCAGATCCCCATCCATCCGTCTTCCAGGAAGTACTTAAGATTCAGCCTAGACGGCAAGACCTACCAGTTCAAGGTGCTGTGTTTCGGTCTCTCCACGGCACCCCAGGTGTTCACTCTGATCTTGTCGTGGGCTCACAGGAACGGCATCCGTCTCCCTCGTTACCTGGACGACTGGCTAATCCTAGCAGACTCGGAGTCGACCCTTCTGCGACACCGAGACAGGCTTCTGGAAGTTTGCCAAGATCTAGGGATCTTGGTAAATCTCGAGAAGTCCTCTCTGCGCCCTACGAAGAAACTGGTATACCTAGGCATGAAACTAGACACGATTCTCCACAAAGCCTTTCCATCAAACGAAAGGATAGCAAGGCTGAGGAAGGTAGCAGAACCTCTCCTCAGACGAGAAGAGCTTCCAGCCCAACTGTGGTTATGTCTCTTAGGCCATCTATCATCTTTGGATCGTCTTGTTCCAAACGGCCTCCTCAGGATGAGATCCCTTTCAGTGACGGCTGAAGTCACGATGGGATCAGGGAAACGATTCCCCGGACTTCCTAGTTCCCATAGGACCTTCGGAACTGGCAGATCTTCGATGGTGGCTGGACGACGAGTACCTACGGAAGGGAGCAGATCTTCTCGTCCTCCCCCCAGATTTGACTCTGTTTACGGACGCGTCAAATCAAGGTTGGGGGCCCCACATTCTGAACCAAAGAGCCTCAGGCCTTTGGTCAGAATCGGAAAAGTGCCTCCAAATCAACCTGCTAGAATTGAAGGCCGTTTTTCTGACTCTTCAACAGTTCAACAAACCCTGGCGGGCCACTCCGTGGTAGTGATGAGCGACAACCCCACAGTGGTGGCTTATATCAACAAGCATGGAGGTACCTTCTCTCAGCAGCTATCCCATCTTGCAGTAGAGATTCTGAGATGGTCCGAAACCCGCTCAATCTCACTGTCAGCTCGCTTCATTCCTGGCAAGAGGAATGTCCTCGCCGACAGCCTCTGCAGGGCGACGCAGATAGTGAGTACCAAGTGGTCTTTGGATCCTCAGATAGACAACAAAGTCCTGACTTTGTGGGGTTCCCCGACTGTAGACCTGTTTGCGACAGCCTTGATTTTCAGGCTGCCCCTTTACTGCTCTCCAGTCCCGGACCCCAAGGCTCTCTGGCAGGATGCATTTCAACACATGTGGGACAATATGGACGTTTACGCCTTCCCACCTTTTTGTCTGGTGAGAAGGGTGCTCAACAAGGCCAACCTATCGGTCAACCTCTCCATGACTCTCATAGCTCCGCTATGGTATCATGCGGAATGGTTCCCAGACCTTCTGCAACTCCTAACGGAACCCCCAAGAAAACTCGCTCCACGTCACGAGCTACTCAGACAACCACATTGCAACATCTTCCACAAGGCCGTAGCTTCGCTTCGGCTTCACGCCTGGAGACTATCCAGCGACTCCTCACGGAGAGAGGATTTTCTCAACAGGTTGCGGACAGTATATCTCGACACCTGCGAGAATCCTCTGCCAGCATCTACCAGGCGAAGTGGAAAGTCTTTTGTGGTTGGTGTCGTGGAAAGGGTACCTCTCCGCTCGATGCGACTATTCCAACAATAGCGGAGTTCCTTATATATCTTCGGGAGGAAATGCGCCTTTCAGTCTCGGCAGTGAAAGGCTATCGCTCAGCCTTAAGCTTAGCCTTCAGGCTGAAAGGAGTGGATATTTCCTCTTCGTTGGAACTTTCTCTACTCATACGCAACTACGAGCTTACTTGCCCCCAGTCGGAAGTCAGACCCCCTCCTTGGAACGTGGTTTAAGTGCTCAGGGCTCTGAAAAGAGCTCCCTTTGAACCATTACGCCAGGCGTCTGATCGCCTCTTAACGTGGAAGACGGTGTTCCTACTCGCGTTGGCCTCGGCCAAACGAGTAACTGAACTTCATGGTCTCTCCTACGACGTTGCCCATTCAAAGGTATGGGGGGAGGTAACGTTCAAGTTTGTCCCTGAGTTTATTGCTAAGACTCAAAACCCTGGGTTGTCGGAGCCAAGATTCGACTCCTTCAAGGTAACGAGTCTACGTTCTGTAACAAGTGACCCAGACCATCTGTTACTGTGCCCAGTCAAGAGTCTGAG
>NC_090728.1:142725301-142727801 GCF_036898095.1 Palaemon carinicauda
TGTCCCACGTGGGTCATTTACCTGTTTTTTTTTTCTTTCTTTGTTTTTTTAACTAAAGTTAGGGGAAGGAGCAATACAAAGGATCTTTTCACATAAAAATATATTGATCACAGGTATAAATCGGAAAGGCTATAATTTGCACAATCACAAATAATTCATTAATTATTCAACTAGTGGATAGATGACGTCATGGTTCAAAAGATCAAGTTAAAGGCCCAGAGGTGAAAAATCAAAGATATTTTCATTGTTATCTACCCTGTACCTCTATGGTTAACCCTATTAGTTTCAAATTTGCAGGGGAGAAACTGTACACATATAGACCATTTTTTAAACTATCACTAATCATCTAACCCTTGTACATCATCATTAACCATTTATGTAAAAATAAAAGAAAAAAAAAAGGAAAATCTTGTTTTGTAATGTGTTTGCTGTGAAATTGCAATTGATAGAATTTTTATTTTTTACCATGGTAAAAAGGCTTTACATATTCCATTAGTAAGCGTTGATGACTAGCAATCTGGAGCCGTAGTTCGATCTGCGCTCACGTCATGATAGCTATCATTAGCGTCTACAGCTTTACTGTTATTTTAACTTGAGGATGGCAGATTTTGACCCATGACTTGTAGTAGGGGTTGTAGGAATACTACCACCGTACATCCTGGGTGTCGTAGGTGATTAAAAGTACAGATGCTTCCCTACAGTCTTGCATTTTAGCAAAAGGCTAGGTTCACCACCAATAACTGTGGAAAATGTCTTGCTGTTGGAGTATATAGTCAAAGACTAGTGCCACTGCTAATAACTGTGGTTAATGACTGCAAGGGCATGCAGATTGTGAAAACTCTCAACCAGATTATGAACCATGTCTGATGTTGTAAGAATATGGATGCGGCCAGGGCGTCCCATGTAAGCATCAGGCACCGGACCCCTTGATGTAGGGATAATCGTGGGAAAGAAGATGGGAGATGGGTATTCATAAGTTTACCCACTGAGATTTCAGGAGCAATTGCCTGGTTCTCCCAAGTCCCAGTTTGGAAAGAGTTTCGTTGAGTGTTGATCATGTGTACATATTCGATCTCTAGGACACATTTCAACAACAGAGTGACCTGTTCTTGACCCTGTCCTCAAGAGTGACCGATAAGCCTTTAATGGTTTACATTTAATATTTTAAATAATAGACTTATCAGAGATACTTACATACATTTTAACCTGATTTTATTTGCATCAGTCTTTTAATCTAGAAAAAAAAAGTACTTTCATGCATATGAATTGTGAGGAAGGCATTGGTGCATCTAATAGTTACTAGTAGTATAAATCAGTTTAAATGGGTGGACAAAACCCTGATTCTAACTACTGAAATGGTCCTAGAAATTTCTGATGCAAATACTCGAGGTGCGCTGGTAGAAGCTTTAAAGAATTCAGTATTGACATAATTTTATTTACAGTTTAGCAAGGCATTTTTATAGAAAATTATATATAAATTATTTTCTGATTCCATTAACCAATGTTTATGATTATCCATAAGTTTTAGGCTGATGGCTTTTGGATTATATAAAATGTTGTAATCAATGTGTCCTAAACCGTTAATGGATTTGCAATACTAATTTGAATAACGGAAAATGTCATACATGGCCGTGTACCATGGAACGTGATTAATATGTATGCAGTAACTTATTAAGAATTCTGACATAAAAATGCGAAAAAATTTTCTCAGATTCTTTGAATGTCAAATGATTTTTTATTTTTGAATTTTGTTTTAATGACCCGATAGATAACTCTATGGTGTATCTTTATGGCGCTAACAAACCAAATTTCAAAGTTAATCAAATCTTCTCTTCCAAAAACAAGTTAACCGAAAATTTCTTTCATGGAGAACACTAAAATATGTAGTTTTTATATTACAACTGAGGACTGACACTTCTACTGATGAAAGCTTTCTTCAGTATGTTGAATAAATTCGTACAGTCCATAATGCTACAGATTAAAGCATTTTAAAATACTTATTTTGTTTCCTTTTATTGTTAACTATCTAGTTCCTTTCCCTTCCCAAAGGATGATGAATCCACTTCTTAAGTGGGCTCAATTTAGGAAATGTCAGGAAAATAAAACCCGTCAGTTCTCGAGTATCGTTACGATACTATCGTCCCAACCGTTCTGAATCGGGGACAATTAGAAGTGTGACACGAGCGATGCAGACACGGAAGTGGATGGGATGTAGCCGGAAAGGTGTCATGATTAATGATAATACATTCTCATGATGAAACGAAAACTTTCAGTTGAATTTGAAATGGTAATAAGGGAGACTCAGTAGATGTACTTCGTATTTTTTTTTTTTTTTTTTTTTTTTTTTTTTTTTTTTTTTTTTTAATGAATAAATGAATGAAAATGTTACTTGGAGACTGGAAAGCCCTTGTAAGTTCCCATGATTAGATTTACCGAGACCCATAATATATATATTTTTTTTTTTAATGATAGGCCCAGGTTTCAAAAAGAAAATAAAATA
>NC_090728.1:142735301-142742801 GCF_036898095.1 Palaemon carinicauda
TAATCTCCTATAATGTAATAATTCAATTAGCTTGTAATTTCTCCACACCATTACACTGACTGAAAGCACTACATGATTTCCTGTGTGATATAAAAATTCATTTACTAATATAGCTTCTATTACCCACATTGCGACCTAGTCCTGAGTCATATCCCCTTGAACTATTCATTGTTGAATACGAATTGTTCGTTATATTTTGGTACGATTTACTTGAATTAAACTCGCATTAATTATTCATATTTTAAAGAAAATCACTTGAAGAGTAGCCTAAGCTATAACCTATAATTTTTCAGAATAAACATTTCATATTTTGGCATTAATGTTCTATTACCTTTCTATCACATAACATATGAATGGCGAATACGAAAGAGAGCAGTAATTAAGAACTTTAATCGATGAAAGGACAATAAAAAAAAAGGGTTAACTAGATATTTGCTGAACAAACGTAGATAAATGGAACCCAAGATATATATATCGTATTCAGTGCGCCAGAGCAATATCAACAAATCCCATTAATTTGTCGAGAGGATACTTAATTTTGAATTAATATTTACCCTTAAAAAGACTTTGGTTCAATGAATACAATTACTGTACGCTGGAAGTTTCAATTAATTATATCATCTTGATAAGAATGAATTTTGAAATAATTTTATTAGAAATCCCGGTAGTCCTTACGGTATACAGATAATTGATATGCTGTGATATCATGTGTTTGTTATTGGAGGGAATTATTAAAAAAAAGTATAAAGTATATCAGCTTAATATATAAGCATTTATTTTTCATAGCTAATATTGACATGCTTCGATATCTTATGCATTATTTCTCTTCGCCAATAGGACCATCTAAAGGTTGAGAGAATACATGAAAATTTCGACTGAAAAATCAGGGTTACAGCTATCATGATTGATAACTGTATCCCTGAGTTTCACATCAGTGAAGAATGATGTAAAACTCACTAGCTAATTAGTATTTAAATTTTACTATTATGTACAAACTATTTTAAACTTAATCATTACTTTGAATTTACCATTATATGTATGAATTATTTCATTTAGTTTTTATTGAGACCCTGAATTGATTGTATTTCCTTTGAAATTATCAAATGATATTCACAATAAAATTATGCTAATTTAGCTCCAGGAAAATTTTCTAAAGTTTTATCCAACACATCTACATTTCGTATTATGTTTTAGGCAATTGACTATCAATGCTTTATTGTTCCTTCCAATGAGCTATTACTTTGATATAACAAAGGCAGTGATTACTTCAGAAGTTCAAACTTACAGCAAGTGTTTTATGTTGGACTGTCTGACATAAGTCTCTCTTTACAGTTTATATATGAAAGATTTGTTATAAAGTTGTTACCTTTCTTAATATGTTTAATATTCTTTATTCATTGCTTCCTGTATAGTTTACTTGTTTACTTTCCTCACTGGGCTATTTTCCATATTGCAGCCCCTAGGCTTTTCCAAATAGAGTTGGAGCTTAGCTAATAATAATAATAATAATAATAATAATAATAATAATAATAATAATAGTGATGATGATGATGATGATTAATAATAACAATAACAATAACAATAACAATAACAATAACAATAACAATAACAATAACAATAACAATAACAATAACAATAACAATAACAATAACAATAATAATAATAATAATAATAATAATAATAATAATAATAATAATAATAATAAAAATGATAATTGATAACAATAACAATAATAATCATTTAAAGTTGCAAAATATTTCTTTTTGAAATACGAATTTAAATAACTTTGACCCATGCTGATTAGCGAGACCCATACGGATTGTAGAATTAGAGACTGGGAATTCTATATCCAAGGATGATTTTGTTTTACTTACGTTGTAGAAAGCTTATAAAAAAAGAAAATACAATAAGACGTGAAAAAGTGGTTAGCGCATGCGAAGAAAGTATTTACAATGAAATAAAAATTCAGAAAATATACAAAGGAGGTGACAGTTAGTAACGAAAAAACAAATCAACTGACGTATGAGAGAGAGAGAGAGAGAGAGAGAGAGAGAGAGAGAGAGAGAGAGAGAGAGAGAAAGAGAGAGAGAGAGAGAGAGAGAGAGAGAGAGAGTGTGTGTATATGTGTATGTGTCTAGTGCTGCTCCAAAAAATAAATTAAGAAAATGTAAAACGAATTACCTGTAATTTTGGCTATTGAACCATTATGTAGAATCTACTGTACAGAGTTACTTCAACCCACAAATTGTAACGCAGAAGCTGATCGTGATATCATTTATTCAATACTGATCTAAATCAGATTTTTATCGAGATTATCACCAACTCATTTCATGTTACAGTATAACGGATAAAATCTAGAAAAATTACCGGTATGCCAAAGCCTATCAAAGGTCTGAAGCCACAAACCTGAAAGGCATTTGTGTCTGGTGTTCTATTGTTAAGATTACTACGCTATTTATTGTGTCAGGTTTAATAACGTTGGTAATAAGTTACATGACCTCTAACGAATAAGTTGGCTTCATGATTAACAGGTCAAAGGCCAAGTTGAAACTAAGTTTGAGCAAGTCTCAATTTGCTTCCTTTGTAAAGAGCGACTGGGACAGAACATTTACGAGAGAATATCATGAGTAGTTATACATTGGCTATAATCTTAATAATCAGCTGTGTATTATTTTAAGCGGGGTGGGTGTTAGGGACTAACAGAGAGGCGAGTTGAATGTAAGTTTATTCAACAAGATAACGAGCTTATATACAAACAGTTGAGGGCAACAATGGCACAAAAAATAAGACAATGTAAAACTTGTGAGGACAAGTTTAAAAAGCAATACCATTACAGTGTATGAGCGTGTATGAAACACGTGCTGTACAATTTGATTCTGATACGGCTAAATGTTTCACGAATTATAAAAAAAAGCTTATTTGTGTTTGGTTAGGGTTCGCAAATTTTATATAGTTGAAAACGTAGAGATACGTAAAGGCTACAAAATTTTTTTATGGAAAATGAATAAATCAATCAGTAAGTCTCGAAATGTTTTGGCCTTGTGTAAGGAATGAACAACAATAGGGTCGTGGAAAGAAGGCATAATTTAGAAGTTCCAGAATGATTATGGGGGATGAAAGAGATATTTGAAATTTGTAAAGGCAGGATTAAGTTCCATCTATTAATACTCAGATTCAATAATATTACCTTACAAAAAATAATAATAAAAACATTAGTGACTATCACTTTAATTGTTATTTCTATCATAAATTTTATTATCCGGAGATAGTTTCTTCTTTCAACTCCCGCTGGTATAAAAGGATTTGGCTCAACAATCTCTTCAGATTTTGCAATTTTTTGCATGAATTTGAGATTACGTTTGGCCTAATTTGCACTAATGGAATTTTGATTTATGGCTTTTATTAACTCATTTACTCACTTACTTTTTGTCTGTTTTAATATTTGTGTTATGAAAACTGAAAGTTACAGGTTTATTAATTTGTATTATATATATATATATATATATATATATATATATATATATATATATATATATATATATATATATATATATATATATATACATATGTATATATTTACATATATATATATATATATATATATATATATATATATATGTATATATACATATATAGATATACATATATATGTATATATACATATATATATATATATATATATATATATATATATATATATATATACATATACATATATATATATATATATATATATATATATATATGCGTATATATACATATATATGCATATACAGTATGTGTATACATATATATGTATATATGTAAATGTGTGTATATATGTATATATGGGTATATATATATATATATATATATATATATATATATATATATATATATATATATATATATATATATATATATATATATATATATATATATATATATATGTATGTATGTATGTATATATATATATATATATATATATATATATATATATATGTATGTATATCTATCTATCTATCTATTTATATATATATATATATATATATATATATATATATATATGTATGTATATATATATATAATTAAATCCCTCATTAATGTTAGCAATGTATATCCATTTCTGATACTTATTTTGTCTTCTTTCACTTCACTTATAATGACCGTTTTCAATGCAAGATAGTGGGATTTCAATATGAGTGTACATAGGTATGTACAAAATCTTTCTTATATTTTCAATATAAAACTCACACCAAGATAATCTTTTTTATATGAATGAATTATAATAATTCTGTTTTAATAAAGTCGTTTTTGCCACAGAATTGTTATAATAATGTATGAATAATGTTCTCACTGGCATTTACGAATTATATCTTGTAAAGTTGCCCCTAAATATTCCATTCAACTTAGAGTATTATAAAGGTTGAATTTTTATAGAATATTTGTATAAATTAGACTCCCAAAATTCATATTACGTTTATTTTTTGATTGTAATATACTTTAATCTTGCAAAAGTTACCATTATTATCTGTTCAATCAAGAATCCCCTGTATTATTCTCCTCCCCTTCTGATATTAGAGATTGTACTTGATTATCTGCAATAGAGTTATGTATCTTAAGCTGAAGTTTATACAGTTTTATACATGAGATATTTTGACAAATGGTTCTATTTTATATTTTATTTTAATTTTAAACCATCTGATATATGACAGTCTTTGCCTACATATCCATATCCTCCATGAATATTCATTAATACCTAGCTGATACCATACAATACCATAAAATATACCTTTTAACTCCTTTCCCCCCAAAAAAAAAAATGTTAAAAGATAGAGTATATGATCATTATTCCAAAAAATAATAGCAATTTTCTTGTCTATAATTAAATGCTGTGTATATTGTAATACGGTATGTGAGCATTATATTCTATTGCATTACTTTTAGTGAGAAGGAAAATAAAACCGATAAAACTCCCATTAAGTTAGGTTAGATTTGGTTAGTTAAACTAGAGGCTTGAAATTCCATTAATTTTTATGACAGAAACATCTGGAAATACATATATCTCTTAACCAAATAGCCGAAAGGATCTGAAGCATATCACCTACTGTTTCAAACTCTTCGATAAAATATCATATCTAATTACATAACGTTATTGCTAGTCATGTATAAGATTGCATATCCGTAATTAAGCTGTAACATTGTATTAGAGAAGCCTCTGAAAAAGTGGTTACAAGGATATGGAGAGTTTAAGGGGAAGGCTATTCTATTTCTTCCTGCCGTCTTTCATATAAGATTTCTTACAGTTTTATGAAAGAACGAAACCTCAGAGCGTACCCCATTCTAAGTGAAGATGCTCTTATACTTGCAAATCATTCCATATCCTACAGTATCTCACAAAAACCTGACCTTGGGCATTGTTGCGATGTTTGTGTAAACAAAAGGCAACCTCTTACAGGACATCCTCTAACAATGAAAGGACACCCTCTAACAAGTGTAATTAAACATATCGTAAACAATTCTTCAAAGACCCATATGTTCAAATGGTCACCATTATCAGTTTCCATAAATTCTGAATAAGATAAATATTGACAAGGCGTTTCACAGCATTACACAGTTGAAATAAATGAGTAGTAAATTAAAAGCAGAACAAGTTTCATATGTTTTCCTGAATTACGTCACCGTATAACAAATTTCTTCTATTCTAAAGGAATCCGTTCATCACTCCAATTGCCTCTTGTTCATTACGACGCAACTCCAGCTGATGAAGATAATTAAAGTCCCGGGAAATCGTATCGAGGTTTATAAACTTTCTTATTCACAACGATCCCTTTCGTTTTCTAAAAGTTTTAATTAAATACGATAAATAGAATTGACTAATTCTCTTTACCCTGGAAGTTATTTAAGGTCCCAAGGTCACTATTTTTAAAGCAATATTTTCGCAATTTAGCTCTGCACTAGAAGGCATGGCATTGTTTTGTTAAGCTTGTAATTCAAATATTTCAAGACTATTATATAAAACTCTTCCGTAAACACTGAAATATAGAATTACTAAAAATTATTTTGTTTTTAATTTAAAATCCCAGTAAGCAGTTGGTTCGTGGGACTCTTTCTGTAGGTCAATTGTATAAAAAATATCTCATTGTTAATAACTTTAGCTCTGTTTATTTTATATGAAACTCATTTCGAGAATCCGCAAAGTTAATATTACATTATTCATTGTAAATGTTCACATATTCCCACTTAGAATCTGTGTATATGCAAAGTGGCGACAGGCAGACAGAAAGACAGACAGACGCTGGTTATCATAATGGCCATTTTAGTTACATCAGATGATATTTTTCCCCGTGAACATTCGTAAAAAATTATTTTTTTTCCCTTTTAACTTTTGTTTTCGTGAAATGCTTTACCAACAATAATAATGATGATATTATTATTATTATTATTATTATTATTATTATTATTATTATTATTATTATTATTATTATTATTATTATTATTATTATTATTATTATTATTTGAATATCGCTGCCTCAGTAGCACTGATTTTGTATTCTTTCTTCCCTAATAGATCTTGTGATTTTCTTTTCAGAATTACTGCACTCCGCCATTAACAGGGAAAAGTTCATCCTTCATCATGGGTAAGGTAAATCCATGGTAGGTCGAAATCCGGTTCAATGTAGAGTTTACAAAATGGTTTACAAAGTAAGCAAAGTACAGTTTACAGTGCTGCGTTTCTAGAGGTTGGAGTGTTTGAAATAGTGGTGGCAACGTCTTTTTATATGGTACTTCCGGCTAGTAGAAAGTGGCGTTGAATTTATATTGACTGCCTCCGGCGTTGCGATGACTCTCCTCTTGGCGAGCTCTTTGCCAACTTCTCGATGGGGGTTGTCGTAGAGCAAGAATTCTCCCACATACGTCGACCTGATGAGTATGGGGGATATATAGGTGATACATTCATCATAGCTCCCTCCGTCCAGGACATCGAGACCTTTCGAAGGACGTTTAGGAGTGTAGTTCCCTTAAGTTTATAATGGACCACAACAACAATGGTCGGCTGCCCTCCCAAGATGTACTGGTCTCACCCATCTCCACCGGATTTAACAACACTTTACAGTATACACTAACCAACTAACCTTGGCTTATGTCTGAATGGAGCTAGTGATTGCCCTGCCAGTTACAAGGCCTCAACCATCAAGGCCTATGTCCACAGGGCCCTCTCCCAATGGTCCTCTTAGACCAAAACTTAGGCCGAACTTAATCGTATCTCCCAGGTCCTTGTGAACAATGGCCATTCCAACAAGCAAATTAACAGGGAAATCAAGCTATTCATGGACACTTGGTACAAGGATGAGCCACGTACTTACAATACAACCAGAGCCATCAACTTTAACTACATGAAAAAGCTTCAAGGGACATTGTCAAAAGCTACGCGTCCCCTGTGGATGATCACTCTGAGATTAAACTGAATATCTACTATCAAACAGCCAAGACGAAATTCCTCATAATGCTAAACAACCT
>NC_090728.1:142755301-142757801 GCF_036898095.1 Palaemon carinicauda
GAGAAAAAGAATTTACTATGAATAGTTTTGTGTTGAAACCATCCAAATCCTTTGAAATTATAGTCGGCGAAGTTTAAACAGAATCCGGTTTCTTTTCAATGACATATCCGTAAACAACTATAAGTATGTGAATTCCTAATAGATATTGATTCTGCCTTCCCATTTGCTTGGAAGATTAAGAAATTTCTTTCTTTGTTGAAAATCAAATTTAACCTTTTCTCAAGTGCAGAGTTCTCTACAGTCTTACAAAAATATGAAAATTTTAAGGAGCAAGGGTGAAGATGTAATAGACTAATATGATATATATATATATATATATATATATATATATATATATATATATATATATATGTGTGTGTGTGTGTGTGTTCTTGTATACATATACATATATGTATATATACATATATACAGTATATATATATATATATATATATATATATATATATATATATATATATATATACTGTATATATATATATATATATATATATATATATATATATATATATATATACATATATATGTATATATATATATACATATATATATACATATATATATACATATATATATGTATATATATACATATATATATGCATATATATATGTATATATATATGTGCGTGTGTGTGTGTATTATAGCCAGAAATGAAAAATAAAGAAAAAAAATTACTGGAGTTAGTTCTGCCTTAATAAATGGGAAGTAAAGTATATTTGTAGAAAGGAAATTTGTGTACTTGAGTGTATTGAAAGGAATGTTTGCATATAGGATAGTTTACCGTTATGGTTTCGACATTAGTATTTTGTTTTTCATCTTTAATATTTTTTCTACATATTACGATGTATTAAAATTCTATCTTGAAATTGAAATCAAACTAATTTTTTTTTTTATATGTCGATTAACAATTCATTACAAGATGAGTTTTCAATTAAAAATCACGAATGGTTTTGCATATTTGTTTTTAAATCTTACCATAAACTAACTGCCATAAGCAGCCATGTAATAGGTATTATATCTGAGGAAGTTTGTCAAAGGTTTGCGTGGAGCAAATTAGTTTATAAATTGATTGAAGGAAAATTCACTTATGGCAAAGTATTATCATTTTCCCTTTCAGCCAACTTTACTTAGGCACTTTGACGTCTTTTATTATTTTCCTCTAAACGTTTTGTTAAAAAGTACAACTACTCAAGATTTAAATCATCCCATCATAAAAACCTAATTTTGTTCAACTCAATCATGCTTAGTGACAGTTGGTTTTGCTATGCGTTGCTCGCATAAATTATATGAATACACGTTAATTTTAGATGAAATCAATAACTAAATTCATTAATGTGATATAGTGTTATGTGATATACTGTTAATCAGATTTTTCCTATATATTCTCTAGTGAATATGAATCCAGGAAAAATTCTTTAATCTCTTTAAATTTCATATACTACCTTTGTAATGAGTCAACACATAAAATGATATATTGCTTTTATTGAACACCAAAGCCCTGGTAAGGTAAACATGCAATGATGTGTTTATTTACCTGTCTATCTTTGTATCTGTTTATCGAAATTACATATAAGCGATTCTCTCCACTTCTAAATGTCCTGTTCATATCAACCAAAATCGTTTTGCCCAGGAAAGACCTGATTTTGTTTTATTTATCGAATTTTCGCTTCCACCTTCCAGAATGTGGACGAGTCATGAACCAGAAAACACGACGCAAATGTCACCGGTATATTTGAATCTCGTGTTTGTACTAACTTCATCTGTTCCAGACACTGAGCGCCACTTGAACTGATGGAAATAGATATTTTCATCAGCTTTACACTGGATGACATCGCAAATCATTTCAAACCCTTCTGGCATCTGGGAATTATCTAGAGTTTATAGGTAGTGTCATCACTTTTATTTGTAGTATTCTTTCCTTAATGCTACATATAAGCTTCAATGCGTTTAGTCTATTGCTTAGAAGAAAGTTTTATCTCACATCGATGAACGTCAGCATTGCAACAATAACTGATAATCATAGAATAAGAGTATATTTTACTAAATTGGACACACTAGTTATTTTTTTTTTTTTTGCAGTAGAATTTAAGGTTTAATTTCTCATTAACTTTTATTTTGCTTGTACTTAAAATTACGATATTTTTCGTAGTCTAAATCAAAAGGAGAGTATTGAATAATGGTGAATACATTACCGAAAACCTTTTTTTATTTGTTTACGCAGAAATGTTTTTCAGAAAGAGAATAATATATCTCACCAGTTTTCTTTTTATTCACCTGGTTTAGATTCACTCACAATAATCGGTCTCATATTTTAAAACGCTCTAAAGATTTCAAAAGACGATTCAACAGTATGGTTATTAAGCATCATTTTTGGTTCCATTTCCTTCAACTGAGTAATTAATATATCATAAATATGTATGTATGTGTATATAAGTGTGTGTATTTAAATAAAAGGCATAATATCGACAAGTTTTAGGTTGGCCAGGGCACAAGCCACCCATT
>NC_090728.1:142762801-142764790 GCF_036898095.1 Palaemon carinicauda
TTATTATTATTATTATTATTATTATTATTATTATTATTATTATTAGCCAAGCTACAACCCCTAGGAGGTTACAAGCCCTCGAGCTCCAACAGGGATAGCAATCGAGTGCGAAAGGGAAATAGAGAAATAACGAATAACCTCTGTGTAAGAAATAATGACATCAATAAAAAATATATAAGAACAGTAACAACTTTAATATAGATGACTCACATACTGTATACGATATGAAAGGAGACTTCCGTCAACCTGTTTAACAGAAACCTTTAACAACAACACCGAAACACGAAATAAAGAATCAACAGTTGTAAACTTTCAAAAAGAATTTTTAAAATTTCTTTTTAAACTATCATTTAAACAAAAAAGAAATTAGGGCGTCTATGTAAAGCTTGTCAAAAGCTCTTAAATCCACTTCAATTAATCTCGTCCGCGAGTTGATTTTTAATGAAGGACAATCATTAATTATTTCCATAAACGATCAGATGTGATTAAGGTTTTTTAATATTATAATTCTGTTGCATAATGAATATCTCGAAATAATACGTGACATTGTAACTGTTTATTTAAATATTTGATATAATAATTGTATCCGGGGAATAAAAAATAAACGTTCAGTTGATAGCACGTATAATATTCACTTCATTATTAAATGGATATATTTTTAGATCATTAATCTATGATAATCACAGTTGTACTTTACATGCTATTTTTGAAAAAATATTTTTTTTTTTCATTTGGTTAACCTACATTGTTATATAATTGTGTATCTATTTCTGCCAAAACTTTCTTCATTAAATTCACGTAAAAAAATGAAAAATTAAAATTACTGAACCAAATATAAATCTCTTCTGGTGAAGATAATGACAATTGTTGATGCACATGAAATATTCGCTATGCTAATTTTTACGATAACGTCATAAAGCAATTCCTGTCACCGCTTCAGCCCGTTATGCAGACGTAACGTCCACCTGAAGACGTAATCGAACTCAGGGGAATTAAGAGACGTGACGCGTTACAAGAATTACTTTAATATCTCTCGAGATATACATTTTCTCTTCTTGATCCCTTGAGTACAACTGTTTTCATTTGGACTATTGCATTAATGGCACCTTGCAAATGGACACGTATTTTTGCAAGATTTATCCTTATGGCGTTACTTCTTGACAGCTTCATCATGTAATTTACTATCATCAACATAAAATTTGAAAAGCGCCTCCTTCGTCTGATGAGTAACTTTTTTTTAGGACACTTGATCTTTTTTAATTGGTTTAGTTAATGTTTATATAATCAATATTTGAGAAACATCCCAGCTTTAATTATATTCAAGTAATATAAAATATTTCCTAAAGGGTTCTTCTGTTTAAATTTCTTCACTTTTCTACTAGTTATTTTATGCAGGGAAGTTTTGCCTTTTAAATATGGATAAGTTCATTTCGGTATGTGGTAAGTGAAACGCACCTGGACTTTTCACCAGAATATATTTCCATCATGAATTCCGGACAGAATAATTCTGCTTGTTCTCATCGTTCTTTATTTGGCGAATAAAAGATAAGGTATTGCATACTTTATTGTTTATGCAAACTAGATATACAGATTTGTTATTGTTTTGTATATTCATTATACCTATATGTATTCTCTCTCTCTCTCTCTCTCTCTCTCTCTCTCTCTCTCTCCTCTCTCTCTCTCTCTCTCTCTCTCTCTCTCTCTCTATATATATATATATATATATATATATATATATACATATATATGTGTGTGTGTGTACATACACACATAAATATATATGCATTTATTTATATATACATACATATATATATACATATATATATATATATATATGTATATATATATATATATATATATATATATATATATATATACATATATATATATATATATATATATATATATATATATATATATATATATATATATTCCTTTATATTTAGTTTAGGTAAGTGTTGTAAAGTATCTTTTGGTGAAATGGGACAT